>NW_027470915.1:0-31222 GCF_051020765.1 Lasioglossum baleicum | reverse complement strand
GACCATCCAGTAGAGCCACTTCGATCTGGCGTTAGCTACTGCAAGTCCTCGAGAGTGCTGAAGGTCCGTGAAGTTGGTTCGCATACAGAAAGTCATATAAAATAGCAATATGTAACAAATAAATGACATAAGCGTACACTCAAGTAATTACATAGACATCTTTATTATGAAATAGAATTTCTTATAATAAAAATTGGAAATTTGGAAGAAAATCGAAAATATTAGAACAGTAAATTGCAGAATGTATAAATAAAGTAAAAATTGGGATCAAATGCACAGAAATAAACAGGAAACTGCGAATGAATGGTTACGGTACTATATTGAGTATATTGAAATGAACAAAGACCATACATTCGAGTAGCTCCGACCTACCGAACGCAACTACAAGGCCACACCATTCGTGTTGCTGCAGAAGCGTAGGTTTGTATTCAGACAATCATATAAAATAACCATAAGTTTAACATGATATTATCATAACTGTAAACTCAACTAACTCAAAAGACAATATTATTAAGAAATACAACTCTCAAAATTGAAAATTTACAATTTTGAAAAAAAATCGAAGATATGAAAGCAGTATATTACTGTATGATTAAATAAATGGATGACCGGGATTAAATGCATACCATACAAAATTAAGTTTAACGAAATTAACTACGACCCTCCAGTAGTGCCGCGTTGATCTGTCGTACGCAAATACAGGACATCGCCATTAGTGTCTCTCCGGCAGCGTAGGTACGTATACAGACAATCATATTAAATATGAATAAGGTGAACATAATAATGTCATAAATGTAGGCACAACAAAATCCAAAGGTGCTTTCACTATCAAACTCAATTTTTTCAACGAAAAATTGAAAATGTCGAAGAAAATCGAAATATTACAACAGTAAATTGCGGAATCTATAAATAAATAGAAAACTGTGACAGAATGCATATGGCACAAAATCAAGGTTATGGAATTAACAGAAACCATATAGTAATGCCTGTACGAGCTGCCGTGAACAACTGCAAGACCTCGATATAAGTTCATCTAACCTGTGATAGCATGATCCAATGAACAGTGTGGACAACCGACGCCATAATTCACGGCTTGGGTATTAAAATGGAGGGTCAAGCTGTTTGAGAACGATATCAATTAGTATTAAGTCATAATTTTTACCGAATGCCTTACCATCAGAGAACCGATCGCGTCGTATCGAGTGTCTTGCTTATTGTTCGCGGAAACAAATTAGTCGACATATTCGCAGACGGACACCACGTTTTCATGAATAAAAATTATAATCGACAGCAAAGCCGATGGAGAACGACACCATCATTTTTAGACACTAACGGCGATGCGAATGGCTTCACCTATCTATATATATAATGGCTGATTCCGACAGTCAGGCCAGGTATCCAGTCAGTAAATCTGCTGAACGGTATTAGCAAAAAACACCTTAATTCACCTCTTGAATATTAAGGAAGGGTGTCAAGCCGATTGAGATCGATACCGATTTGTACAATGTCAAACGTTTACCGGAGGCGTTTACTTCCGCGAATCTGAACGGCTCCATCACTATAAGACTATAACGTCGGGTTCTGAGACGTAAATTAGTACTAATTTCAGTGACGGGCACCATATCTTCATGTATGAATTAGAAGGTCGAGGGTCATACCGTTCGAGAACGTTACCACCTTCTGTGAGAGTCGAAGGGCTAAGTCTATAGTTTCACTTTCCTGCTATTCCGCCAGTAAAACCTGGTATTCTGGGTGTAAATCCGCGGAACAGTTTTCGCATAAGACACCATAATTCACGGTATGAATATTAATGTATAGACTTAAACCGATAAAGAATGTTACCAATTGCTATAAATTCAAACGCTATACCGAAGATCATAACCTCCGCAAAAATTAACCCGCAGTATCGGGAGTATAACTTCGTGTACAGAGCAAGAAATAAGTATACATTTCAGTGACGGCACGTTGACGTCATGCATGAATTAGAAGATCGATGGTCAAACCGTTCGAGATCGTACCACTCTCTTTGAGAGTCGAATGGGTCAGTCAACAGCTCCACCTACCCTGTGATGCCGAGTGTCAAACCAGGTATTTCGCATCGAATCCCGCAGTACACTATTGGAATTAGACACGAAATTTTACGTTATAAATATTATGGAAGAGTGTTAAACCATTGTAGAACGAACCCTATTGACATAAAGTCAAAATTTTTACCGAAAGCCTTACATTCTAAAAGCTTTACTCGCATTCGCCAGTGTCTTGTTTAGGGTACTCGGAATCAAATTATTAGACACTTTAGCAGACGCACGCCTTATTTCCATATATGTGTAGGATTATCGGGAGTCAGACCTTTCGAGAACGGTACCACCTTCTTTGAGAGTCTAACGGCGTAGTGAATAGTTTCAACTGTAATTTTGATTCCGAGAGTCAAGCCTAGAATTCCAGCAGTAAATCAGCTGAACGGTATTGGAAATAGGCGCCTTCGTTCTGGGTAGGAATATTAAAGTAGAACGTCAAACCGTTTAAGAATGCTACCAATTACTATTAAGCCGTACTTTCTTCCGAATACCTTACCTTCCTTGAACCTAACCCGTAGTAGCGATTATCGTGCGTAGTGCTCGCGGAAACAAATTAGTAGACTTTATAGCATACGGACACCATTTTTTCATGCATGAATAGAAAAATCGGCAGTCAACCCGTTCTAGATCGATCCCACCTTGCTTGTGAGTCGAACGGCTGAGCCAATAGCTTCACCTGTAGTTGTGATTCCGTGACTCAAGCATGGTATTCCAGGGATAAATGCGCTGAACAGTATTGCAATAAGCTCCTTAATTCACATCATGAATATTAAAGTTGAGTGTGAAACTGTCGGGGAACAATACCATTTGGTCCAATGGCATTCCCATTAACCCATAGCTTAGATTCCGAGAACACAAGCCGTCGTAACGATTGTTTTGCGTCGGGTTCACAGGAACGTAGCCATTTTAGCAGACGGTCACCATGTTTTCATGAAACAGTCCAATATTCGGGGGTCAAACCGTTCGAGAACGATCCCACCTTCTTTGGGAGTCGAACGGCTAAGTCAATAGCTTCACCTCTACTGCGATTCCGAGAGGCCGGTCATGTATTCTGGGTGAAAATCCACTGGACAGTATTGGCCGAAGGCACCTTAATACAGTGTATGAATATTAAAGTACTGTGTGGAATCGTTGTAGAACGTTACATATTTGTATGAAGACACGCTGCTGACCGATAGCCTCACCTTCGGAGAAGCGAACTCGCTGATTATAGAGCATAGCTTCGTGGTTAGAGAAACACATTCCTATAAACTTTAGTGACGGCGTCATATGTTCATGTATGAATTAGAATATGGATGGTCAAAGCGCGTGAGAGCATTACATCTTTGACAGTCGCACAGCTACGCCAATATCTTCACATATACTGTGGTTCCGAGATTAAAAGCAGGCACTCCGGGATTAAATCCGCTTAAAAAGTATTAGCAATAGACATATTAATTCACGGTTCGAATATTAAAGTCGCAAGTCAAATCCTTGTAGACCGTTACCCATTCGAATGGCGTAAAACTTTTTACAGATGGCCATACGTCCCGAGAAGCCCAACCCGCTGCAGCAAGTGTCTTGCTCAGAGTTCAAGGAAGCTAATTAGTAGTATTTACTCCAGGAATACATGGATTGACTCTTAGAATATTGGAATAGGTCTAGCTATGGACATAGCCGTTCGTCTCCCACAGAAGGTGGTACCGTTCTGCAACGCTTTGACTTTCGATGTTGATATTTACACACAAACATCCGGCGTTGGCCCTCCAAGATGCCTACTAATATGCTTCCGTCCACATTAAGCAGGACACTCGCTACAACGGGTTAGGTTCTCGGAGGAATGTTACTCGATGAAAGAAATGGCTTTATTGGCATGTGTTATGTTCTCCGTCAGTTTGACTCCTACATTAATACTCATACCGTGAATTGAAGTCTCCATTGGCCAATTCCGTGCAGCGGAGCTTACTCTGGGCATACCTGGTTTGACGCTCGGAATCACAGGATACGTGAAGCCATTGACTTAAGCGTTCGACTCTCAAGAAAGGCCGTAACATTCACGGACGGTTTGCCCCCGCATGAGAATAATGTGTCCGTCTCCTAGAACGGCTACTAATTTTATCATCTGAAAACTATGCAACGCAATCGCTGCAGCGGTTTGGGATCTCGGATGGTAAGGTATTGGATAAAAGGAATGACTTAATTCCAATTGGTAGTGTTCTCCGGCGGTTCCACTTTCAACCATAATAATCTGGTCGTGATTTAAGTTGTCTATTGCCAATACAGGTCAGTGGGTTTAATCCAGGTGTACCTTGTTTGGCTCGCGGAACCACAGGATAGATGAAACTATTCACTTATATATGTGCGACTATCAAGAAAGGTGATAACGTTCTCCAACTGTTTGACTCTCGAACTTCTTATTCATAATTGAAATTAAGCTGCCCTACCACTAAAATGTGTACTAATTTCATTCTCTGAGCACGATGTTATACTCTCCCAACGGCGGGTTATCTTCTCCGAAGGATAGGCCATCGCTAAAGTGTTAGACTTTATACTAATTGATATTGCTCCCACACGCTTTGACGTACCACTTCACTGTTCAACCCGTGAATTATGGTGTCTAGTGGCAATAATGTTCAGCGGATTTACTCCAGTGTCACCAGGTTTGACACTGCGAATCACTGGATAGGTGATGCTATTGACTTAGCCGGTTGTCTCTCACAGAAGGTGGTAACGTCGTCGATCGGTTTGACTCCCGATATTCTGATTCGCACATGGAATTAATGGTGCCAGTCATTAAAATGTATACCAATTGCCAACTCTGAACACGAAGATATACTCTTGGCACAGCGGATTAGCATCTCGGAAGGTAAGGGCTGCGGTAATATTTTGACTCTATACCTATACGTAACGATGTACAACGGTCGACTCTATACATTAACATAAATACCGCGAATTAAGGCGTGTATTGCCAATACTGTACACCGCATTTACTCCTGGAGGATCTAGTTTTACTCTCGGTATCCCAGGATAGGTGGAGCTATGCACATAAGCGTTCGTCTCCACATGATGGTGGTAACGTTCTCTAGAGGTTTCACCCGCGATCTTTCAATTCATACGTGTAGTTAAGGAGCCCGTCATTGAAATGAAGACTAATCTCTTCCTTGGTACATGAAGTTATCCTCTCGGAATGGCGAACCTGTTTCTCCGAAGGTAAGGTCATCGGTAAAGTGATTGACATTTACCAATTGGCTATACTCTCAAACGTCTTGACCCTCTACTTCACTATTCAAGCCGTGAACTATATTGTATATTGGGAAATATCTTCTCCGTACTTACTCCAGGAATTCCTGGTGCGACACTTCGAGTCACGGGATAGGTGCAGCTGTTGTCATAGCCGTTCGATTCTCAATGTAGGTGGTAACGTCCTCGAACTGTTGGACACTCCATCTGCGAATTCACACATGACACTTAGTGTGCCGCCACTAAGATATATAATAATTTGCTTCCTTGAACACGAAGATATACTCTCGATACGGCGGGACAGGTCTTCGCAAGGTAAGGCTTTCGGTAATAAGTTTGACTGAATAGCAATAAGCGTTTAGCAAAAGCTATCTCTGTTCCTTAATATTTATATTGTGATATAGCGTGTCCAATTTCAATACTGTACTGCGGGATAAGTCGCGGAATACCAGGTCTGCCTCGAGGAATCACACGATAGGTGAAGCTATTGACGTTTACGTTCGTCTCTAAAATAAGGTGGTAACGATCTTCGAAAGGTTTGACGTTCGGCCTTCTAATGTACACATGAAGTTAAGGTGCCCGTCACTGAAATGGAGACTCATTTCTATATCTGAACACGAACTGTAATGTACTGTTAAGATATTTTCGATTTTATTCATAATTTCAAGTTTTTAATTTCAGAAATTGAATCGTACATGGAATGTGCCTTTGGAATTAGTTGAGCACACGTTTGTGAAAATATTTTGTTATATTACTTGTTATATTATATGATTGTCTCCACATGTACCTTCGCTGCCGGCACGAAACGACTGGAGTCGTCTTGTGGTTGCATTCGGCAGTTGGGAACGACTCTACTTGATGGTCGTCGGAAATAACTATTGCCTTGATATTGTACAGTACGCATCGTTTCTCAGTTTTCCATTTATTTATACATACTGTAATTTAATATTATGATATTTTCGATATATTACAGAATTCTATCTCTTTATTTTATAAAGTTGTATTTCTTTGCAAAAGTTCCTTTTGAATTAGTTGAACTTACGTTCATTCTAGTATTTTGTTATGCTTGTTTATATATTATAATATTGTCTGTATACGTACCAACGCAGCCGGAGCAAGACAACTATCGAGGTCTTGTAGTCGTACACGGCAGATCGAAGCAGCGTTACTGTATGGTTTCAGTTATTTCCCTATTCTTGATTTTGTATCATATGCATTCTGTCCCAGTTTTCTATTTATTTACAGATACTGTAATTTACTGTTGTTATATTTTCGTTCTTCTTCGAAATTTTCCATGTTTATGTAAAAAAATTGTATTTCTTGGTAAAAGTGCCTTTGAAATTAGTTGAGCGTAAGCGTTATGACATTGTCTTGATAAAAATATTGTTATTTGATATGATTGTCTGTATAAGTACCTACGCAGTCGGAGCTACAGGACTGGCCGGGGCGTATAGTTGCGCTCGAGAGATCGGAGGGATACTACTGTATGGTATACGTTAATTGCTTTAACCCTGAATTTGTACCGTATGCATTTTTTCCCCAATTCTCCCATTTATTTACACATAATGTAATTTAATGTTATAATATTTTCGATTTTTTTCAAAATTTTCATTTCTCATTTGATGAATTTCTAGATTTTACGTTTACGATATTATTTCGTTACCCTCATTGATACTTCATATGATTGCCTTTATGAGGACGTACGCTTCCAGACCGGCATAGCTGAAGTGGTATTGAAGTTGCGTGCTGTAGATCGGGGCGGCATATTGCATGGTCATTGCTAATTACTTCATCAATAAGATTATACTGTACGAATTCTTTCGCAGATTTCTATTTATATCTGCATACTGCAATTTACTCGTATGATATTGTCGATTTTCCTCAAAATATCCAATTGATAATTTCAAAAATTGTATTTCTCAATAAATGTGTATCTGGAAATAGTTGAGTGTACGTTTATGCCAATATTTTGTTATACATATTGTAATTTCATACGGTTGTCTGTATACGTACCTACGCTTCCAGCACGACACAGCTGGAATAATGCTGTAGTTGTGATCACATGATACGAGCGACGCTGCTATATGATCTTCGCTAATTTCTTTAAACCACATGTTGTTGAGTTTGCAATCTTTCGCAGATTTCTATTTATTTCTACATACCGTAACTTACTGTTTTAATATTTCCAATTTTTTTTCCAGAATTTTCAATTTCTAGATCAAAAAATTTTATTTCTTGGTAAATGTGTCTTTGGTTTTATGTGAGTGTACATTTATGACATTACGATGTTAAATTTAATGTCATTTTAAATGATTGTCTCTATACGCACGTACAATACCATGCGCGACACGCCTGTTATGGCCCTGCAGTTGCGTTCCGCATATCGGACCGACACTACATTATTATCATCTTTAATTTCTCTAACTTAGATATTGAACCGCATGCAATTTTTTCTAGTCTGCATTTATTAATATATTCTGTGATTTACTGTTACGATATTTTTGATTTTGTTCGATATTTTCAATTTTTCTACGAAAAATTGTGTTTCATAGTAAAAGCGTCTTTGGAATTTGTTGAGTTTACATTTATGACATTATTATGTTGACGATATGGCGATATCATGTATTTCCGTACGGCAGATCGAAGCGGCACTACTGGAGTGTCGCAGTTATGTTCGTTAAATTTAATTTTGTATGGTATGCAATTAATCCCGGTCATCCATTTACTTAATCATACTGTAATTTACTGCTTTGATATGTTCGATTTCTTTTCAAAATTGTCAATTTTCAATTTTGGGAATTGTATTCCTTAATAATATTTTCTTTTGAGTTAGTTGAGTTTAAGTTTATGATAATATTATGTTAAACTTATTGTTATTGTATTTGATTGACTGTGTACATACCTACACTTCCAGTGCGCGCCACTGGAGTGGTCTTGCAGTTGCATTCGGTTGAGCGGAGCGGCAATACTCTTTGGACATTGCTAGTTTCTTTATCCTTAATAATGTAACGTTAGAATTCATTGGCAGATTTCTATTTATTTCTACGTGCTGCAATTTACTGTTAAGGTGTCATCGAATTTTCAATATCTTCAATTCTTAGTTTAAAAAATTGTATTTCCTAGGGTAAGTTTCTTTTGAATCAGTTAAGCTGAGGTTTATGGCAATGTCTTGTTGAATTTGTTGTCGTATTAAATGATTGTCTGTATGCTTACGTACGCTCCCGGAGCGACACGGCTGAAGTGGTCTTGCAGTTGATTTCGGCGGATCGGAGCGACACTACTCTTTGGTCCTTGCTAATTTCTGTTATCTTAGTATTATACCGCAGCGTTCTTTGGCTGTTTTCTATTTATTTCGATATAACGTAGTTTACTGTTATGATATTCACGATTTCTTTTTTTAATTTCCAATCTTTTATTTCAAAAATTGTACTTTATGTAAAAGTGCCTTTGGAACTAAAGGAGTCTAACTTTAAGGAAATATTTTGTTAAATTTGTTGTCATACTTAACGATTGTCTGTGTGCGTACCTACGCTGCCGGAGCGACACAACTGGCGAGGTTTTGTAGTTGAGTACGGCAAATCGGAGCGACATTAGAGAACGACCATTGTTAATTTCATTAACCTTGATTTTGAACCGTCAGCATTTCTTTGCAGTTTCCCATTTATTTATTTATACTGTAATTGACTGATATGATTTTTTCCATATTTTACAGAATAATCAATTTTTAGTTTAATAAATTGAATACCATAGTAGAAGTACCTTCGGTATTAGCTGAGTGTACGTTTATGACAATATTATGTTAAATTCTTTGAGGTAATATATGATTGTCTCTATGAGTTCCTACGCATCCGTCGATACACGACAGGCGCTGTCATGTAGTTGCGATCGGATGACCGGTGCGACGTACAGGATGGATTTCGTTAATATCTTTGACCGTATTATTGTACCCTATGCATTCTTTCGCAGTTTCCTATCTGCCTTCACAAACTGCAAATTACTGGTATGCTGTTATCAACTTTCTACTAAATTTTCCATCTTCATTTTAAAGAATTGTCTTTCTTAGTGATAGTGTCTTTGGCACTAGGTGAGTGTACGTTTTTGCCGATGTTTTGGTAAGCTTTTTGTTGTTTTATATTATTTTCTGTATATATACCAACGCTGTTTGAGGGACACGACTGTCGAGGCCTTGTAGTAGCGTACGGCAGAACGAAGCGGCACATGTGTATGATCTTTGTCAATTTCATTAACCTTAATTTTGTGCCGTATCCATTCTTCCGCAGTTTTCTGTTTATTTCTGCGTTCAGTAACTTACTGCTATGATATTTCCGATTTGTTACAAAATTTCGTATGTGTAACATTAAAAATTGTCGCTTCCAGTAAAAGTGTCATTGGAAGAATTTGAGTGTACGTTTATGAATATATGATCTTAATCCTATTGTTACTTCATATGACTGTCTGCGTACGTACCTACGTGTCATGCGCGAGACGGCTAGAGTGGTCCTGTAGGTGTGTTGGGAAGACAGGAGCGACACTGCTGTATGGTCTGGGTTGATTTCATTAACCCTGATATTGTACCGTACGCATTTATCAACTGTTTACTATTTATCTGTGCATATTGTAATTTACGGTTGTGATATTGGCGAAATTACTTAAAGGTTCTATTCTATAATTTCAGGAATTGTTTTCCTTTAGGAGAAGCGTCTATGGAATTGGTTGAGTATACGATTATGACATTATTCTGTTAAAATTAATATGACATTGTATATTTATCTGGATGGGTACCTACGCTTCGGTAGCGACACGCCTGGAATGGTCCTGCAGTGCTTATGGCAGATCGGCGCGGCATACTGGAAGGTCCACGTTAATTTGATTAAACTTAATTATGTACCGTTGCCATTTTCCCCCAGTTTTCCATGTATTTATACATACTGTAATTTACGGTTGTGATAATTCCCATTTTCTTCAAAACTTCCAACGTTTTGTTTAAATTATTGTATTTTTTATGCCAAGTGCCATAGAATTAGTGGAGTGAACGTTTGTAATAATATATTGCTTAATTCATTGTTATTTTATAGAATTCTCTGTTTGCGTATCAACGCATCCGGAGCAACGCGGCAAGAGTGGTCGTGTAGTAGTGTCCGTTAAATAGGACCGACAGTGTTGTATGGTCATTGTTAATTTCTTCAACCTTGTATTGTACGGTATGCATATTTTCCCCTGCTTTCTAATTATCTGTACTAACTGTAAATTTGCAGTTTCTAGCTTTATAGATTGCATTTTCAAGTAAAAATGTCCTCTGAATTAGTTGAGCTTATGTGTATGGCATTATTTTGTTAATGTTGTGCTTATATTCTATCGTTGCCTGCATACGTACCTACGCTTCTGCAGCTACATAACTGGAATGGCCTCGTAGGTGCGTATGATAGATGGGAGCTACACTATAACGTGATATTCGTTAATTTCCTTCACCTTGATGTGGTACCGTATGCATTCTTTGGCAATTTTCCATTTATTTATACACACTTTAATTTACTGTTTTCATAATTACGATTTCTATCTGAATTTTGAATTAGCTGAGTTTACGATTATGACAGTATTTTATTATGCTTGTCGTTATTTTACATGCTTGTCTGTAGCCTTAAGTACGTTGTCGGAGCGACAGGACTGGCGAGGTAATGTTGATGCCTACGGCAAACGGAGCGATAATACTGGATGGTCTTCGTTGACTTCTTTAACCATGTTTTTGTAGCGTACGCAATTTTTCCCAATTTTTTCATTTTTTTTTTTTTTTTTATTCATTCTGCAACTTACTGTTATGAAATTATTGATTTTTTTTCATAATTTTCAATTCTTATTTTTAGAAACTGTATTGCTTAGTAAAAGTGTCATTGGAATTAGTTGTGTTTACGCTTATGACAATCTTTTGTTAAATTATTTGTTATATTATATGATTGCCTCAATATGTACCTACGCTACCGGAGCGACACTACCGGATTCGTCTTGTAGTTGTGAACGGCCGATCGGAGCGGCATTCTGTATGGTCTTCGTTAATGTCTTTAACCTTAATGTTGTACTGTATGCATTCATTCGCAGTTCTGTGTTTACTTATGCATACTTTAATTTACAATTATGGTATTTTCGATATTTTATTAAATTTCAAAATTCATATTTATTAGAAAGATTGTCCCTCTAATTAGTTGATTGTACGATTAAGATAATACTTTGTTAAATATGTTGTCATTTTATATGATTATCTGTATACGTACCTTCGATGCCGGTGCGACACGACTGTGGATGCCTTGCAGTTGCGAAGGCAGATCGGAAGCGACAATAGCGTATGGTCATTGTTTATTTCTTCAACCTTTCCAATGTACCGTAAGCATTGTTTGGCTGGCTTCCATTTATTTCGACATACTGCAATTTACTTTATGATATTATCGGTTTGTTTCATAACTTCCATTCCTTAATTTCAGAAACTGTATTTTTCAAGAGAAGTGTTTATGGAATTAGTTGAGTTTACATTTATGACAATATTGATGTTTGCTTCTTCTTATTTCATATTATTGTCTGTATTCGTACCTCTTTTCCAGCGCGACACGAATGGAGTGGCCTTGCAGTAGCGATTGGTATATGGGAGCGACACTACTCCATGAGATTAGTTAATTTCTTTAACCATAATACTGTGCCGCACGGATCTTTTCCCAGGCATCCATTTATTTACACATACTGTATATTGCGCATATGCTATTTTCGAGTTTTTCATAATTTCCAGTTTTTAAATTAAAAATTTGTTCTGCATAGTAAAATTGAATTTTCAAATCTACATTTATGTAAATATTCTGTTTAATTTGTTGCAGTATAATATGATTGTCTGAATACAATCCTACGCTTCTTCAGCAACACGAATGGAGTGGCCTTGTAGTTGCGTTCGGTAGGTCGCATTCCTTCCGTATGCACTCCTTCGCATTCTTCCATTTATTTATATACACTGTAATTTACAGTTTTAATACTTACGAATATTTTCAAAATTCCACATTTTTAATATCAATCATTCTACATTTTATCAAAAGTGTCTTCGGAATTAGTTCAGTGTACGTTTATGTCAATATTATGATGAAACTTACTTTTATTATACATAATTGTCTTTATACGTAAATACGCTTCCGGAGCGACACGCCTATTATGGCCTTGCAGTTGCGTTCGGCATATCGGACCGACATTACAGTATTATCTTCGTTAATTTCTGTAACCTTGATATTGTGTCGAATGCATTCTTTCGATATTTACTATTTATTTCCACATTCTGTGTTCTAGTGTTATGATATTACCGATTTTAATCAAACCATCCAATTTTTTATCTCAGAAATTGTATTTTATAGGAGAAGTGAAAACATCAAAGCATTAACATACATTATGTGCAAATAAATGAAAAACTGAGGAAGAACACTTACTGAGCAATATCAAGGTTACGAACATTATCGAAGACCATCCAGTAGTCTCGTTCCGTTTTGTTGTACGCAACTACAAGACCTCGCCAGTCCTCTCACGCAAACAGCGTAGATACAAGCACAGACAATCATACAGAATAACAATTAGTTGAACAAAATAATGTCATACGGGTATGCTGAACTAATTCCAAAGTCACTTTTCATAAGAAGTATATTTTTCAAAGATAAAGATTGAAAATTTTGAAGAAAAATTGAAAATATCATAACAGTAAATTACAGAATGCATAAATAAATGGCAAACTGAGAACAAATTCATACGGTACAAAATCATGGTTATAGAAATAATCGGAGACCATTCAGTAGTGCCGAACTGTTCTGCTGTACCCAACTACAGTACCTCGCTAGTCGTGTTGTACCGATATCGTATGTACGTATACAGACAATCATATAAAATATCAATAAGTTTAACAAAATATCGTCATATAACTAAACACAACTAATTCCAAATACTCTTTAGCTTTGGAATACAATTTTTTATAATAATGATTGAAAACTTGAAATTAAAAAAAAATCGGAAATATCGTAGCAGTAAATAACACTAATTGTAAATAGGCAGAAAGCTGCGAAAGAATACAAACGGTATAAAATAATGGTTGAACAAAGTATTGAAGACCATCCAGCAGTGCCGTTTCCACCGGCGGTACGTAATTCCATACCTCGTCAGTTGTGTTGCTCTGACAGCGAAGGTAAGTGCAGATGCAGTCATATAAAATAAAAATAAGTTTAAAGAATTACCGACATGTACGTACTCACAACTAATTCCAAAGGCAGTTTTATGTACGATACAATTTCTGAAATTAAAAACTTGAAAATTTGAAGAAAATCTAAAATATTATAACCGTATATTGCAGTATGTACACATCAACAGAAAACACAGAATGAAAGCAAACGGTGCAATATCAAAGTCAAGGAAATTATGAAAGACCTAACGGCACTGTCGCTCCGATCTAGCGAACGCAACATCGAGTCCACTATTGTCGAGTCGCTAATGACAGCATAGGTACGTATAGAGTCAATCATATGAAATTGCAATAAGATTATCAAAATACAGACATAACACTCAACAAATTCCAAAGACTCTATAACTAAGAATTACAATTTTTTAAGATAAAAGTCGAAAATTTCGAAAAAAGTCGAAAATATCATAACATTAAATCACACTATGTATAAATAAATGGAGAACTGGGAAGAAATACAAGCGGTACGAAATCATGCATAAAGGAATTGATGGTGACCATACTATAGTGTCGCCCTATCTGCCGTACGCAACCACAAGATCTCGCCCGTCGCGCCGATCTCGACACGTAGGTACGTGTAGAGACAATTATATATTACAACAACAAATTCTCGAAAATATTGTCACAGACGTACAATCAATATATAATAACAATATATAACAAATCCAAAGTCACATTACTTTCAAAATACAACTTTTCAAAATAAAAATTGGGTATTATCAAAATATGAAAAATATCACAACAGTAAGCTACAGTTTGTCGAAATAGATAGAAAACTGGGGAGGAAAGCATACGGCGTAATATTAAGGTTTAAGTAAGGAATTAACAACGGCCATACAGTAGTGCCGCTCCGATCTGCCGTACGCAATTACAAGACCGCTCCTGCCCTTGCGATCCGGAAGCGTAGGTACGAATATAGGCAATCATATAAAATAACAATAACATTCACAAAATGTTGTCACAAACGTACACTCAACATATTCAAAAGGCACTTTTCTAAGGAAATACAATTTTTTATACTAAAAATGAAATGTTCCGAAAAAAATCGGAAATATCATAACCGTAACCTACGGTGTATATAAATAAATGGAAGACTGGGGACGTATGCATATGGTACAGTATGAAGGTTAGAACACTTGTCGAAGGTCATGGGGTAGAGTCGCACCGATATAGCGAATGCAACTGCAGGGCGACTTCATCCGTGACGCTCCGAAAGCATAGGCACGTATGCAGACAATCATATAATATAACAACAAGCTTAACAATGTATTGTCATAAGCGGAAACTCAACCAATTTGGAAGAGACCGAAACTGAGAAATACAGCTTCTTAAATTAAAAAATGATAATTTTGAAAGAAAATCGAAATAATAACAGTAAATTAGGTTCTAGATAAATGAATAGAAAACATTGGAATAAACGGATTCGTGCCAAATTCACGGTTAAAGAAATTAAGGTATATTACCCAGTTGTGCCTCTACGAACATCCGTACACAACTACAACGTCAATCCTTTCGTATAGATCCGCAGAGCCGATGGGTATACGGTGGCGATCAGAGTTGTGTCGCAACGACCTACCGATATTTGACTGCAAGGTCATTGCAGTCGTGTGGTTCCGATAGCATAAGCTCGTGTACAGACAATCATATAATACAACAACAAATTCAACAAAATAATGTCACATACGTACCCTCAACAAATTCCAAAGGCACTTTTACTATGGACTACAATTTTATGAACAGAAAATTTAATATTTTGAATAAAATTGAAAATACAACAGTTAAGTATGCTATGTATATATAAATAGAAAACATGGGCAAAGTGCATACGCGACAAAGTCAAGGATGAGGAAATACCATACAGTAGCGTCGCTCCGATCTGCCGAACCCGACTACGAGGCCAATCCAGTCGTATCGCACTGGAAGCGTTGGTGCATACGGAAACAATCATATAAAAGAACAATAAGTTTAACCATCGATTGCCATAAACGTTGACTCAACTGAGTTAATAGGCACTTTTATTTAGAAATACAATTCATTTAACTAAGAATTAAGATATATAGAAAAATCTGAAAACATCATAGCAGTAAATTACAGTATGTATAAATAAATGGAATGCCGGGAGGAATTGCATACGGTATGAAATCAAGGTTAATGAAATTAACGAATACCATCAAGTAGGGCAATTCCGAACTGCCATACGCAGATTCCAGACATGGCCAGCGCTGCAGTTCTGACAGGGTACGTACGTATAGAGGCAATCGTAGAAACACTAAATTACAGTATTTGCAAATAAGCAGAAAACTGCGAAAGAATGCATACTGAAAATATTGGGGTTAAAGAAATGAACAAAGACAATCCAAAAGCGCCGCTCCGTTCTGTCGTACGCAAGTCCAAGGCATCGCAAGTACTGCCCGTCCTACAGCGTAGGTTCTCTTGCAGGCCAGATTGTAAAATAAACACATGTTAAATTAGAATAAGTTTAACACGATAATGTCATAAACATACACTTAAGTAATTCCAATTACACTTTTCCAATAAAATACTATCTTTTAAACTAAAAATTGAAAATTTCGAAGAAAATCGATAATGTAATAAGATTAAATAGCAGTAAATAACAACATGTTTAATAAAATATAGCCATAAACGTGCATTCAACTATATCCAGACACTCTTTTACTAACAGAAACACTTTTTGAAATTATCAATTGGAGTTTTGGTAGAAATCAAAAATATCAAAAGTGTAAGTTATAGTATGTATAAATAAATGCAAAACTGGGAAAAATGACTACGGTACGAAGTCAAGTTCAAAGATGTTACCGAAGATCGTACACATGGGTCGCTCCGATCGATGGAACGCAACTACGTGACCACGCCAGTCGTGTCACTCCAGAAGCGTAGGTACGAATACTGACAATAATGTAAAATAACAATAGGTTTAAGACAATATCGTCATATACGTACACGCAACTAATTCCAATGGCACTTTTACTAAGAATTACAATTTTTTAATATAAAGCTTGAAAAATTTGAACAGAATCAAAGATATCATAACATTAAATTACAGTATGTATAAATAAATAGAAAACTGCGAAAGAATGCTTACGATACAGTATGATGGGTAAAGAAATTAACGAAGACCATCCAGTGGTGCCGCACCGTTTGCCGTACCCAACTACAATACCTCGTTAGTCGTGTTGCTCCGATAGCGAGGGTACGTATAGAAACTGTCATATAAAATAGCAATAAGGTTAACAAATTATCGACATGTACGTGCGCTCAACTAATACCAAAGACTCTTCTGCTAAGAAATACAATTTCCTAAAATAAGGAATAACAATTTTGAAAAAAGTTGAACAAAATCAGTGTCAAAGAAATAAACAAGGACCATCCAGTAGACTCGTCCTATGTAGACTCCCAGTAGACTATGATATGAAATGAAAATAAGCTTATCACAATAATGTCATAAGGAGCACTCATCTAATTCTGAATGCGCCTTTACTGAAAAAATAAAATTCTTTAAAATATAAACTGAAAATTTAGAAGCAAATTGTAAATATCATAACATTAAATTGCAGTATGTGTAAATATATGGGAAAATTGAGACCAAATGGATGAGGCTCAAAATCATCGTTAACAAAATCAACGAAGACCATCCAGTATACCGCTCCGATCTGCCGTACGCAACAACAAGACCACCGCAGACGTGTCGCTACGGAAGTGTAGGTACGTATATAATTAATCATATACAATAACACGGAATTTAGCATTATATTATCATGTATGTACATACAAATCATTCCAATGACACGTTTACTTGGGAATACGAAATTTGAATCTAAAAATTGAAAATTGTGTAGAAAATCTAAGATATCATAACAGTAAATTACAGAGTGTATAAATAAATGGAGAATTGGGAAAGGATGAATACGGTACAATATCAAGGTTATAGAAGTTAACGTAGATCATACCCTAGTTTCGGTCGGATCTACCGAACGCAACTGCAGGATCACCACAGGCTTATACAGATAATGATATAAAATGACACTATGTTTAACAAAATAATGTCATAAACGTGCACTCAACTTATTCCAAAGACACCTATCATAAGAAATGCAACTTTTTAAAATAAAAATAGAAACTTTTGAAATAAATCTAGAATATCAAACAGAACTGGTAAAAAATGCAAGCGGTACAAAATCAATGTTAAAGGAATTGAGGAGGTCCATAAAGAAGTTCCGCTCCATTCAGCTGTATGCTACTACAAGACCTCGCCAGACGTGTGGCTCAAACAGCATAGGTCTGTGTACGGGTAATCATATAAAATAACAACAGGTTTAACAAAATGATGTCATGAATGGGCACTGAACTATTTCCAAAGGCACTTCTATTCAGAAATAAAATTTTTTCAACTAACAATTGACAACATCGACAAAAATTGTAATCACCAAAACAGCAAATTATAGTATTTGTATATAAATATAAAAATGAGAAAGAATTGCATGCGGTTCAAATTCATGTCTAATGAAATTAACGGTGACCATACAGTAGTGTTGCTCGATCTGCCGTACTATCATTCACTCTTCGTTGTTGAACTTCACCCATTCGTCTCCAGTCAAACTTTTTACCGTAGGCCATTCCATCCGAGAAGCTAACCCGCTATGTTGAGGGTATTACTTCCTGTTCCGAGAAGCAAGTTACTAGACATGTTAGTGACGGGCACCTTCATCTCGTGTATGGATTAGATGATCGGGAGGCAGACTGATCATGAATATTACCGCCTCCTTTGAGAGTCAAGCGGACATGTGAATAACTTCACCTATCCCGTGATTCCGAGAGTCAACCCAGGAAAACCGAGAAGTAAGTCCGCTAAACAGTATTCGGAGATGTCACCTTAATTCGCAGTTCGATTATTAACATAGGGCGTCATACTGTTTGAGAGCGATACTAATTGGTATAATGTCAAACGTTTTAGCAACGACCGTACCCTCCGAAAAACTAACCCGCTGCATCGAGAGTATTACTTCAAGATCAGAGTTACAAATTAGTTTTTATTCTAGTGGCGGGCTCCTTAATTTTAGGTATGAATAAGAAGACCGAGCGTCAAACTGTTGGAGTACGTTATCACCTTCCTTGAATGTCACACTCCTAAGTCAATAGCTGCAGCTATCCTTTGATGCCGAGAGGCAAATCAGGTATTTCAGGGGTATGTGTGCCGGATAGCATTGGCAGTAGACATATTAGCTCACGGTGCAAATATTAAGGAACAGTGTCAAACCGCTGGAGAACGTTACCAATTACAATAACCGCATACTCCATACCGGATACCTTACCTTTCGAGAAAATATCGCGCTGTATAGTTGGTATAACTTTGCGCTCAGCGAAACGAGTTACTATACATTTTAGCAGCCTGCACCTTGTTTTCATGTATGAATAGAAAAATCGACTATCAAACGGTTCTTGGTCCATCCCACCTTCTAAGAGATTCGAGCAGCTAAGTCAATTGCATTAGATGTCCCGTGTCTCCGTCAATCGCAGCCGGTGTCCCTGGAGTAAATACAAACCGCTCGAGACCGTTACCACATTCTATGATCTTCGAACAGCTAAGTGAGTATCACAACATGTCCTGTGTTTCCGACTGTCATACCAGATATTCCCGGTGTATATCCCCTGAACAGTTTCCGGCAATAGGCACATTAAGTAGCAGTTTGAATATTAAAGCGGAACGTCAAACTGTTGTAGAACGTTACGTATTTCTATAGAGTCAAACATTTTACCAATATCCCAGCCTTCGGAGGTGCTAACCCGCCATATCGAGAGTATGAACTCGTCATACGGGAAAGCAATTAGTAACAATTTCAGTGATGGTCACCTTAAGTTCATGTATGAATTAGAATATCGATGATCAAACCGTTCTAGTTCGTTACCACCACCTTCGAGAGTCGAACGGATAAGTCAATAGCTCCACATATACTGCGATTCCGAGAGTCAAACCAGGTATTCCGGGAGTAAATCCGCTTTACAGATTTCGCAATAGAGACCTTAGTTCACGATATGGACATTAAAGTAAAGCGACAAACCGTTTGGGAGCGATAGAAGATGGTATAAAGTCAACTTCTTCACCGAATGCCTTACCGTTCGAGCATCCATCCCACCGAACCGAGAGTATACCGTCGTGCGTAGGGAACCACATTGGTATACAATTTTGGGACGTCACCTTAAATTCATGTATGAACTATAAGGTCGAGGGTCAAACAGCTCGAGAACGTTGCCACCTTCTGTGAGAGACGAACGCCAAAGTCAATAGCTTCACCCATCCTGTGATTCAGAGGATCAAACCAAGCGTTCCGGAAGTGAGTCCGCTGAAGATTATTGGCAATAGACACCTCAGTCACGGTTAGAATATTAAAGTAGAGCGTCAACGCGTTTTAGAGCGTTGCCTTTTGGTATAAAGTCAAACTCTTTACAGAAGCCCTTACCTTCCGTGAAGTTAATCCGCTGTATCGGGAGTATAACATCGTCTATAGAGGAACAAATTACGATACATTTTAGTGACGGGCACATCAATTTCTTAAATGAATTACAACATCATGGGTGAAACCTTTCGAGATCGGTACACCGTTCCTTAAAATCTATCGGATATGATAATAGTTTCACCCATCCTGTGATTCCGAAAGTCAAAGCAGGTATTCCGGGAATAAATGCGCTGAAAAGCATTGTCAGTATACACCTTAATGCGTGGAGCGAATATTTGAATAAAGCGTCCCACCGTGTGATAACATTACTAATCGCTATAAAGTCAAACGTTTTGCATAATGTCTTATCGTCCGAGTAGCAAGCCCGCCGTATCGAGAGTATAGCTACGCGTTTAAGGAAACACATTTGAATAAAATTTATTGACGGGGACCTTAATTTCAAACTGAATAAGAAGATCGAAGTCAAACCGTTCGAGAAAGATACCTGATTCTCTTTGAATCGAACGTCCATGGCAATCGCTTCACCTATCCTGTGATACCGAAAGTCAGACGAGATATTCCAGGAATAAATGCGCTGTACATTATTGGCAATAGATTCCTTACTTCACGGAGTGAATTTTATAATAGAGCGGCACACTGCGAGTGAGCGTTACCTGTACGCATAAAGTCATACCTCTTACCAAATACCATACCTTCCGAGAAGCTAACTAGCTGTAGCGAGTATCCTACTTAATGTGCAGGGAAAGAAACTACTAGATATTTTATTGGACGAGCAACTCATGTTTGTGAGTAAATATCAATATCGAGGGCCAAAGCGTTCGTTATCGTTACCACCTTTCGTGAGATACGGACAGCAAAGGCTATAGCTTCACCTATCCAGTGATTATGACAGTCAAACCAGGTATCCTCGGGGTAAATTCACTCATCAGTATTGCCAATAGATAATTCACGGTTTGGACAGTAAAGTAGAGCGTCAAACCGCTTGAGAACGTTACGAATTGCTATAAAGTCAAAAGTCTTACCGAAGACCTTACTCTTCGAGAACCTAAGTCTGTGAATCGGGATCACAACTTCGTGTTCAGAGACGTAAAATTAGTATGCATTTTAGTGACATGCAACTTAGTTTATGTATCAGTTAGAAGATCAAGTGACAAACCGTTCAAGAACGTTACAACCTTCTTCGAGAGTCAAACGGCGGATTCAATAGCTTTACTGATTCTGGGAGACGGCTGAACAGTATTGGCAATAAACATCTTAATTCACGGTCCCTACATTTAATATAGATCGTCCTACCGTTTGCGAACGTTACCAATTGCTATAGTGTCAAAAGTTTCACCGAAAAGTTACCCTCCGAAAAACTGTCCCGCCGTATCGAGAAATGGCTTCGTGTTCAGAGAACGAAATTAGTCCTCGTTTCAGTGACGTGCACCTTAACTTCATGTACGAATCAGAGTATTCACGGGGAAACCTATCGAGAACGTTGCCGCTTCTCTGAGAGTGGAACGACTATGTCAATTGCCTCATCTATCCTGAAACTCCGAGAGTCGAACCAGGTATTCCGGGAGTAAATCCGCTTTGTAGTATTTAGATCAGGTACTTTAATTCGCGGATTGGATATTAAATGATAACATCACCCCGTGAGAGATCGGTACCAATTGCTATATAGTCAAACGTGTCATTTTACCCAAGGCCTTATCCTCCCACTGTACCGAGAGTATAACTTCGTGTTCAGAAAATCGCATTAGTATTCATTATAGTGATTTCACCTTATTTCATGTATGAATAAACTAATCTGGATTCCAACCCTTCGAGAGCGTTCCCATCACCCATGGGAGTCGAACGGCCGAGTCAGTACCTACACTTACCCTGTAAATCCGATTGTCATAGAAGGTATTCTGGTAGTAAATCCACTGAACAGCATTGACAATGGACACGACATTTCACGGTTTGAATATTAAAACAGACCGTCAAACCGATGTAGATTGATACCAATTCCTACATGGTCATCCGTCTTACTGAAGACCTTATCCCTGGAAAAACAAACGGCCTGTATCGAGAATATTACTTCGTGTTCAGAGAAAGAAGTTCGTCACCATTTCAGTGAGGAGCACCTTTACTTCATGTACGAATTACAATATCGACCGACACCCCGCTCGAGAACGTTGCCTCCTTCTGTGAGGGACCAACGGCTAACTGAATAGCTTTACATGCCCGGAAATTCCGAAAGTCGAATTAGGTATTCCCGGAGTCAATCGGCTGATCAGGATTGGCAATAGACACCTGACATCACGGTTTCTATATTAAAATAGAGCGTTAAACTGTTTGATTCACGTATAATATCGAACGTCGATACTCAAGCCGTTCGTAGACGATACCAACCGCATTAAGAGTCGAAAGGCCAATTCGAAGGGTTGACCTGTCCTATGATTCCAATTGTCCAACGATGTATCCCGTGAGTAACTACGCTGAAAAGTATTGGCAATTGACGACATGTTCCACTGTTTGACTATGAATGCTGAGCGTCAAACTATTTGAGATCATTACTAATTGCTATAAAGATGATTCACTGAATGCCTGACCTTCGGAGTAGCTAACTCGCCGTACCGAGAGTATAGCTACTAGTTTAGGGAAACACATTAGTATACAGTTTAGAAACAGCACCATAAATTCATGCATAAATTAGAATACGGATGGTCAAACCGATCGAGAAGATTACCACCCTCTTTCAGATTCGAACGGATATGTCGATAGATTCACCTATCCTGTGATTCTGGGAGTCAAATCAGGTAATCCGGAAGAGAATCCCCCGAGCAGTATTTGCAATAGGCACCTTACTACAGGGTTTGAATATTAAGGCAGACCGTCAAACCGTTTGAGAGCGTTACAAATTGGTATAATGTCAATCGTTTTTCCGAAGTCCTTATTTTCCGAGAACATCACTAGCTTCATCGAGAGTATAAGCTTGTGTTCGGGGAAAGAAATTAGTATTCATTTCAGTGTACGGGAACCATAACTTTGTGTATCAATTGGAATATCGAAGATCAAACCGTTTCAGAACGACACCGCCTTGTAAGAGGTTTGAGCGGCAAAGTTAATACCCTCAACAATCCTGTGATTGCGAGAGTCGAACCAGGTATTCCAGGAGTATATTCGCAGCAAAGTATTTTGAACAGACACCTTAATTCACGGTATGAACGCTAAAGCAGATCGTCAAATCGTTGCAGAACGTTACCTACTAGCATAGCGTCAAACCTGTAACCGAAAGCTTACCCTTCCGAGAAGCAATCCCGCCGTATCGAGAGTATAACTTCGTGTCGAGAGAAACACTCATGTATACATTTTAGTGATGGGCACCAATAATTCCATGTTTGAATTACAAAATCAAGACATAATCCATTCGAGATCGTTACCATCTTCTTTCAGCGTCGAACGGCTGAGTCAATAGCTTCACCAATAATTGCGAATCCGAGAGTCAAAATTTGTATTCCCGGAGTAAATCCGCTGAATAGTTTTCGCAATTGACGCCTTAATTCAAGGTGTGAATATTATATCAGACAGTCAAACTGTTGTAGAATGTTACCTATTTGAATAGAGTCTAACATTTTCCGATAGCGCAACCTTCGGTTTCCTGCAGAACCGGGTGTATAACTTCTAGTTCAGACCAGGAAATTAATAAACAATTTTGTGACGAAATCCTTAATTTCACTATGAATAAGATGATCGCGGTTCAAGTCGCTCAAGAATATTGCCATCCTCTGTAAGAGACGAACGGCTAAGTTAATAGCTCCACATTTCCTGCGGTTCCGTGAGTCGTACGAGGTATTCCGGGAGCATGCCAGCTGAAGAGTTGCGGCAATAGACACCCTATTTCACGGTTTTCATATTAAAATAGAGTTTTAAACCGTTTGAGAACGGTACCAATTGCTATAACATCAGACGCTTTACCGAATGCCATACTCTCCAACGAAATTACTCGCTGCATCGAGAGTGTAACTTCGGTTCAGAGAAAGAACTTGGTATTCATTTCAGTGACGAGGACCTTCATTTCATTATGAATAAGATGATCAAGCGTCAAACCATTCGAGAAAGTTACTGCCTTCTTTACGTTTCGAACGGCTAACTCATTAGTTTCACCGACCAGGGATTCGGATATTCAATCCAGGTATTCCTGGAGCGAATCCGCTGAACAGTACAGCCAATAGACACTTTAAATCACGAATAATTCATTGAATAGAAAAGTAAAGCGTCAACCGTCAAACCGATACAGCATATTTACATCTGCAATACCTGAATTGCCTCTCGTAATCACGGGATAGGTGTAGCTACTGACTTAGAACTGTGACATTCAAGGAAGATGATAACGTTCTCGAACGTCTGACCATCGATCTTCTAATTCGTACGCGACATTAAGTTGCCCGCCACCAAAATGTCTACTAATTTGTTTCGCTAAACACGAAGTAATACCCCCGATACAGAGGATTATGTTCTCTGAAGGTAAGGCATCTGGTAAATAGCATGTCGGTATGCCCGTTGGTAACGTTCACAAAACGGTTTTACGTTCTACATTAATATACACACTGTAAATTAAGGTGTCTATTGTCAATACCGTTCAGCTTTCCTCCTCATATTTCCTCCTGGAATACCAGGCTTGACTCTACAGAATCACAGGGTTGCTGAATATATTGACTCAGCCGTTCGACACTCAGACAAGGTGGTAAGGTTCTCGAATGGTGTGACGCTGGATCTTCTAATTCATACAAAGGATTAAGGTACCCGTCACAAAATTGTATACTAATTTGCTTCTCCGAATATGAAGTCATACTCTTGTTACAGCGGGTGAGGTTCGCGGAAGGTACGGCCTTCTGTAATACGATTGACTTTATATCAATTGGAAACGTTCACAAAGTGTGTGATGCTCTATTTTAATATCCGCTGCTCGAATTAAGGTATCTACTGGCGATACTGATTAGCGAATTTACTCTAGGAGCACCAGGTTCATCTGTCCGATTCACTGTATATGTGAAGCTATGGGCTTATCCGTTTGACTCTCAACGAGGGTGGTAACATTCATAAACGGTTTGACGTACAATTTTGATATTCAAACCGTAAATTAAGGTGTCTATTGACAATGCCGTTCAACGGATTTACTCCCGGAATACCAGGCTTGACTCTCGACATCGCAGGATGGGTCAAGCTATTGACATAGCCGTTCGTCTCCCACTGAAGGTGGCGCCTCTCTCGAATGGTTTGACCCCCTAACCTTCTTATTCATACACATAGGTGAGGTGCCCTCCACTGAAATTGGTACTAATTGCTTCCTCTGAACACTCTCGATACAGCGGGTTAGTATTTGGGGGGTAAGGTCTTCACTAAGGCTTTTGACATTGTACCAAATGGTAACGATCTACAAGGGATGGACTCTGTACCTTAATATTCATACCGCGGATTAAGGTGTCCATTGGCAATAGTGTCGTGTTTGTTGACTCTCGGAATGCCTGATTGGTCCTTCGGAATCACAGGACAGGTGATACCACTGACTTACTCGTTTCAATCTCAAGGAAAGCGGTAACATTCTCTGAACACGATGCTACACTCTCGTTACAGCGGTTATATTAACCGCAGGTAAGGCTTTCGGTAAATGGTTTGATTTGATACAAATTGGTATCGCTCTCAAATGTGTCGGCTCTCCACTGTAGTATTCAAACCGTGACTTAAGGTCTATGTTGCCAATAATGATCAGCGGATTTACTCCCGGAGTTCCTGCTTTGACTTTCGGAATCACAGGGTATGTGAAGCTATTGACTTCGTCGTTCGACTCGCAGTGATAATGGGATCGTTCTCGAACGGCTTGACCCTCAATAATTCTGTTCATACGTGAAAATAATGTGAGCTTCCGCTATAATGTCTACTAATATGTTTCCGCGTACAGTGAGTAAGACGCTGTCTACAGCGTGTTAGATTCTCTTAAGGTAAGGTTTTCGGTAAGGAGAACGATTTTATACGAATAAGTAATTTTCTTCGACGGTTTGACTCTTTACTTAAATATTCGTTCGGTGAATTACGGTGACTATTACCAATACTGTCCAGCGGATTTACTCCCGGAATACCTTGTATGACTCTCGGAAACACGGGGTATGTGAAGCTGTTCACTTGACCTGGTATCTCACAGAAGGTGGTAACGTACTCGGATGGTTTGACACTCAACCTAATAATTCATTCCTGAAATTAAGGTGACCGTCACCAAAATGTATGTTAATTTTATCCTCTGAACACGATGTTATACTCCCGATACTGCGGGCCAGGTCCTGGAAGGGTAAGGTCATTGGTAAATTGTTTGACTTCATACACAGACTAACGTTCTAAAACGGTTTCACGCTCTACTGTAAAATCGTGAATTAAGGTGCCCATTGCCAATAGTGTACAGCGGATTTACACCAGGAATACCTGGCATGACTCTCGGAATCACAGGAAAGGTGAAGCAATAGACTTATATATTCGGCTCTCAATGAAGATTGCAACGTTCTCGAACGGTTTGACCCTCGATCTTCCAATTCATATATGATATTATGGTGCCCGTCACTAAAACATCTACTTACTTGTTTCGCTGAATAGGAAGCTATACCACCAATGCAGCGAATTAGGTTCACGGAGGGTAAGGTCTTAGGTAAAGCGTTTCACTGTATGCCAGCTGGTAACGTTCTCAAACGGTTTCACACTGTACTTTAATATTCAAACCGCTCATCAATGTCTCCATTGCCTATATCCTGTAGCGGATTTACTCGTTAAATACCAAGGTGATTCTCGGAATCGCAGGAGAGGTAAAGCTATTAACTCAGCCCTTCAGGTCTCATGGAAGTTGGTAAATTTCTCGAACGGCTTGACACTTGATATTCCAACTCATACGTGACGCTAAGGTACCCATCACTGAAATGAAGACCAATTTTTTTCTCTGGTTACGAAGTTGTACTCTCGATTCAGCGCGTCAGTTTTTCGGAATGAAAGGTCTTCAGTAAGGCGTTTGACTTTATAGCAAGTGGTGACGCTCTCTAACAATTGGACGCCATACTATAATACTCAAACCGTGAATCGAGGTGTCTGTTGCTAACACTGTTCAGCGGACTTACTCGAAAATACCTAGTTTGCCTCTCCGTATCACAGGATATGTGAAGCTATCGATTTAGCCGTCCGACTCTCACAGGAGGTGGTAACGTCTTCGAACGGATTGACCCTCGATCTTATAAATCGGATATCAAATGAAGGTGACCATCACTAATATGTATAAGAATTTGCTTCCATGATCACGAAGTTATACTCTCGATACGGCGGGATAGCTGCACGGAAGGTAAGGCTTTCGGTAAACAGTTTGCCTCTATACTAATAGGTAAGGTTATACAACAGTTTGATGCACTTTTTTAATATTCGAACAGTGAATTATGGAGTTTCTTGCCAATCCTGTCCAGCGGATTTACTCCGGGATTGCCTGGTTTACGCCTTGCAATCACAGGATAGGAGATGATATTGGCTTAGCCAATCTAATCTCTAAATGGGTGTTAACGTTCTCGAAATGTTTGACCTTCTATCATATAATTCATACATAACATTACGGTGGCGTCACTGAAATGTATAATATTATGTGCCTCCAAAGAGGAAGTTATGCCATCGATACAGCGGGTTATCATCCCGGATGGTAAGGACTTCGGTAATACGAATGATCTCATACCAATTGGTACTGTTCTCTGCTTGACTCTCTACTTTTATGCTCAAACTGTGTAGCAAGCAGTCTATTGCCAATTATTTAGCGGATTTCCTCCAGGAATACGTGTTTCTACTTTCGGAATCACATGGTAGGTGGAGTTATTGACTTATCCATTCGACTCTCAAAGAGGGTGCTATCGTTCTCGTACGGCTTGATCATGGATGTTCTACTTCATCGATGAAGTTATTGTGCCCGTCACTGAAATGAGGACTAATTTCTTTCTCTGAACACGTAGCTACACTGTCGATCCTGCGGGATAGATTCTTGCACATTACGGCCATTGGTAAAGTGTTTGGCTTGCTACCAAACGGTATCTTTGTATCTTAACTCACGGTATGAATATTAGAGAACAGAGTCAAGCCGCTGGAGAACGATACCAATTACTGTATCGCGACACTCCATACCGGATACCTTACCTTTCGAAATTACAACCCGCTGCATCGTGGGTATAACTTCGGGTTCAGAGAAAGAAATTAGTAGAAATCTTACAGGGCGGACACCATAATTCTATGTATGAATTAGAAGATCGGGGATCGAACCGTTCCAGATTGTTACCGCCTTCTAAGAGATTCGAACGGCGAAGTCAATAGCTTCACATATCCTGTGATTCGGAAAGTCAAACCCGGTATTGCGGGAGTGAATGAGCAGTACAGAATTAGCAATAGACCCCACAATTCTCGGTTTGAATATTATAGTACACCGCAACCAATTTGTACAAAAGTCAAAAGTCTTACCGAAGATTTTACCCTCCGCGAGCCATTCCCGCGACATAATGAGTGTAATTTTGTGTTCTGAGAATGAGATTTGTAACCATCTCAGTGACGGGCACCTTATTTCATGTACGAATGAGAAGATCGTGAGTCAACTCCTTTGTGAACCTTTCCAATTGTTATGAAGTCAAACGTTTTACCGAAGGCCGCATCTTCCACGATCTTCTCCCGTCTCATGGAGAGAGTAACTTCGTGTACAGAGAATGAAATTAGTGAACACTATGGTGACGAGAACCTGAATTTCATGCATGGATTGAAAGATCGACGGTCGAACCGCTCGAAAACGTTGCCATCTTCTGTGAGAGACGAATGGCTATGTGCATAGCATCGCCTATCTTGCGATTCTGAGAATCATACCAGTCATACCCGGATTAATCCGCTGAACACTATTGGCAACAGACACCATAATTCACGGTATGGATATCAAAGTAGAGAGTTAAACCGTTTGAGAATGTTACCAATTTGTATAGCGCCACACCCTTCTTCGCATACCTTACCTTCCGATAACAAAAGGAGCATATCGTGGGTGTAATATCCTCTTCACAGAAGCAAATGGGTATACATTTTAGTGACGGGTACCTTAATTTCAATATAGATAAGAAGGTAGAGAGTCTAACCGTTCAAGAAAGTTGCCACCCTCATTGAGAGTCGCACAGCTAAGTCACTAGCTTCATTTACCTCGTGATTCCTAGAGTCATACCAGGTATTCCGGGAGTAAATCCGCTGGTCAGTTATGGTAATAGTAACCGTAATTCACCGAACGAATACTTAAGTAAAGAATCAAACAGGCGGAGAAAATTACTTATTCGTATAAAATCATTCTTCTTATCGGATACCTTACCATAAGAGAATCAAACCAACTGAAGCCAGCGTTTTACTCATTGTTCACGGAAACATATTAGCAGACATTATAGCCGAAGCGCACATTATTTTCACGTATGAACAGAATTATTGAGAGTAAAGCCGTTCGAGAACGATCCCATTTTGTTTGAGAATCGAACTGTTATGTCAATAACTCCACCTATCCTGCTATCCAAATAGTCAGACCAGGTATTCCGGGAGGCAATCTGGTGTACATTAGAGGCAGTGGACATCATAATTCACGGCTTGAATATTAAACTACGGGGTCCAACCTTCGTAGAACGTTACCAATTGGTATAATGTCAGAAAATTTACCGAGGAACGTACCTTACGAATACCTAATCCGTGGTATCGCGAGTATTACTATGTTATCAGAAATACAAATTAGTACACGTTTTAGTATCGGACACCTTAATTTCACGGATGAGTTAAAGGATTAAGTGTCAAACCGTTCGAGAACGTTAATTAATATCTATGGGACTTGAACGGCTGAGTCAGTAGCTTCACCTATCCTGTGATCCCGAGAATCAACCCCTGTATTTAACGAGTAAATCCGCTAAAGGTTATTGGCAATAGACACCTTATTTCACGATATGGATATCAAAGTAGGGAGTTAATCCGTCGGTGAACATTACAGGTAGGTATGAAGACATTCTTTTTACAGACTACCTTACCCTCCGAGAACGTAACTGGCAGCAGGCATTGTGTTGCTTCGTGTTCAGTGAAACAAATTAGTATTCATATTAGTGTAGGGACAAATTCTTTCATGTATGAATGAGAGGATCGAGGGCAAACAGTTCGAGAACATTACCCCCCTCTTTGAGATTCGAACGAATAGGACAATAGCTTCACCTATCCTGTGTTTCCAAGAGTCATATACGGTAGTACGGAAGTGAATCCGCTGAACTGTATTTGCAATAGGCACCATAATTCACGGTATACATGTTAATGTGGAGCGTCAAACCCTTTGAGAACGTTACCAATTCCGACAAAGTCAAACATTTTAACGAAAGCATTACCGCCCGAGAAGCAAACCCGCCTTATCGAAAGTATATCTTGGATGTCGGAGAAACAAATCCGTATCCATTTTAGTGGCGGGAACCTTAGTTTCATGTATGAATTGGAAGATCGAAAATCTATCCTTTCGCGAACGTTATCACCATCATTGAGTGTCGAGCGGCTTAGTCAGTAGCTACAACTATGATGCGGTTCCCAGAGTCAAGCTAGGTATTCCGGAAGTCAATCCGCAGTGCAGTATTACCAGCAGACACGTTCAATCATGGCGTGAATATTAAAGTAGAACGTCAAACTTTTGTAGAACATTGCCTACTGTTATAGTGTGCAAACATTTTCGCAAGGCCTTACCTTCCGAGAACCAAACCCGGTCCATCGAGGGTATAACTACGCGTTCACAGATGAAAATTTTTATTCATTTTAGTGACGGGCACATAAATCTCATGGGTGTGTCAGGAGATCGCAAGTCATCCATTTGACAACGTTATCACCTTAGTTCACGGTTTGAATATTGAAGTAGAGCGTCAATCCGTTTTTAGAAAGCTAGCAAATGATATACAGTCAAGCGTTTTACCGAAGACCTCACCCTCCAAAAGACAGTCCCGCCGTATCGAGAGCATAACAGCGTGTTCAGAGGTACGGACCAGTATTCATTTCAGTAACGAACACCTTCATTTCATGCATGAGTTAGAAGATCCAGGGTCAATCGGTTCGCGAATGTTACCACCTTAATTGAGAGTCGCACAGCTAAGTCAATAGCTTCAGCGATCCAGCTATACTGACTGCCACACCAGGTATTACGAGAG
>NW_027470914.1:0-31232 GCF_051020765.1 Lasioglossum baleicum | reverse complement strand
TAGGGTGTCTATTGCCAATAATATTCAGCGGATATACTACCGGGATAGACGGCGTGGCTTTCGGAATCACAGGATAAGTGAAGGTATTGAATCAGATGTGCGACTCCCAAAAAAAGGTGAGAAAATGCTCAAACGGTATGATTCTCTATCTGCGTATTCAAACCTGAAAATGTGGTTCCCGTCAGTAAAAAATATACTAATTTGTTCCTCTGAACCCGAAGTTATACTTCCGATACGGCTGGCTAGCTTTTCGGCGGGCAAGGCATTCAGTAAGAAGTTTGACCGCATACCAGCAGGTAACTTTCTGCAACGGCTTGAAGGCCTGCTTTAATATTCGGACTGTAAATTCAGGCAGAGTCGCCATCTTGGCTTTGAGCAGTGCGGACGTGTCCACGTTGCTCCGTGTTTCGAGGTCATTTTCGGCGGTTAAATCCGAGAGGATTATTACAAAAAGTATACGCGCGTGTGTGTGAAGCGATTATCTACTAGTGGCCGAAGTTTCGCGTCGCTGGTGTGATTTTTGTAGGATTTATTCGAAAAATTGTGGTTTGGCGTCATTACCACCCGCTGCGCCGAACCTCAAATTTTTCATCCGGACCTAACACCGAAAGGAGAAGACCGAGGCATCTGCCTCCAATTGTGCTTGTGTGGGAATACAATCTGTACAGTTTGACATACAAATCTCCACAATCCGTGAAGCGGTTGTGGAAATATAAGTGTTTTCTTGTGAAAATTGTGACAGGCGGCCATATTGGACGCCATCTTGGACGCCATATTGGACGCCAGCTTGGACGCCAGCTTGGCCGACACCTGTCCGCCGCCGAAAAGCGCGGGAAGGCGCCGAAAAGCGCGGGAAGTCGCCCGAAAGGCTACGGAAAGCGCGGAAAGGCTCCGGAAAGCGTGGGATGGCGCCGGGAAGCGCAGCAAAGCGCTCAAAGAGCGGAATAAAAAGTTTTTGAGGAGAAGAAAAGAAATAGCGATGCCGAGCCCGAAGCTCGGCACAAACAAGGTCAGCGTGACGCTGAATCGAGCGAAAGTCCCCACTACGAACAAGGGGAAGGAGGAGAACAAGAGCATCGTCAAGGATGAGAAATCGAGTGCCGATCGAAGCGGGGGAAGCGCAACCCCGGAGAAGCCCCGACCAGCCCTCACGCCAAGTAAAAAGGTGGAGGGCGAAGACAAGAAAGGAGCACCGAACTCTACGCCTGTCCCAGAAATTGTAAGGCGGGCAGGCGAAATCGAGAAAAAAATGCTGGCGTATTGCTTAGACCCAGCGAAGAAGATCAGCAAAGAACAGGCGTCCGCAGTCATGGACAGATTCATGGAAATGCGAAAACTCGTGGAGCAACTCTCGCTCCAGAACAGCTTCCTCTCCGGAAAGCTGGAGGAGAGAGAGGCTGCATGTGCGGCCACTAACACGGCGCTGACCGGCGCCGTGAAGAAGACACTCGAGGCAACGAAGCGCCTCGAAACTGCGGCAAAAAAGACCGCACCGAGCGGGCAACTGACCTACGCCGAGAAGGTCAGATTGACGAGCAAGGTCGTTCCTGCATCGGCGGTAAAGCCGCCGAGGAACATAGTTAAGATCTTCCCGGGTGCCGACGCACCCGAAATTAAAACGAGTGAAGAGGCCCGAGAGGCCGTCTTCACGCTAGTCAACCCCAAGAGAAGGGGTATACAAGTTAAGTCCGTTAGACCCGCACAAGGCAACGGAATAGTGGTGGAGACAAAGACAGCCGAGGACCTCAAGGCGTTCACCGAGAACGCCAAACTAAAGAACGTCGGTCTACACGCAAAAACGCCGACGCAAAGAAGACCGCGGATGATCGTTTACGATATCCCGCGAGAAATGACGGAGAAAGACATATGCACATGTCTTAAGAAACAAAACAAAGACCGCCTTACCGAGGAGGAAGTGGAAAAAATTAAATTCTGCTTCCGTACTGGAAAAAAGGACTCGGAAGAAACGAACTGGGTCATTGAGGTCGATCCGGCCACCAGAACGAAGATGCTCGCAGGCAAACTCTACATCTCGTGGAGCGCTTGCAAAGCGCGAGACTTCATCTCGCTGAGCAGATGCTACAAGTGCCAGGGATTCGGGCACGTAGCAAAGCACTGCAGGCAAAAGCACGAGACGTGCGGCCACTGTGCAAAGAGCGGACACGACACCAAAGCGTGTCCGAGCAAGGAGGAGAAGGCAGTTTGTGTAAACTGCAAGAAGACCGGCAAGGACGGGAACCATGCAGCCTCCAGCATGAGTTGCCCGACCTACAAGGCCGCGCTCGAGAGATCCGTTGCTAGAACCAATTATGAATAACTCTAGCAACGGCACCGACAAGGAGATACAGATCCTGCAAATCAACATGCAGAGATCGAGGATAGTTCCCCATGAGGTTAGGCTGCAAATGGAATTAACGGGCGCTGAGATTGTTCTCATGCAAGAGCCCTATACAATAAAAGGAAACGTACCCGGATTCGGTGCGAACGTCGCGATCGTCGGTCGCGGATCAGGGGACGCGCCACCACTTGCCGCGGTGGGCGTCAATGGAAAACGTCTCTCGGCTCTCGAAATCGCGAGTCTGTGCACGAGGCACTGCGCCTGTGTCCAGATAAGCGACGGAGACACCGAGATACTTGCGATAAGTCAATATTTTCCGCCGTCGGAAAATATGGAAATCGGCATCGCGCAGCTGGATAAGGTGCTGAGGGCCCTGCGGGGTAGGAGGGTCATCGTAGGAGCGGACGTAAACGCGAAGTCGCCCCTGTGGTACAGCAGGGTGCTCGACGAGCGCGGTGAGCTCCTCGAAGGTCTGATTGCCCAGCACGGCCTGATAGTGCTTAACCAGCCGAGCAACGTAACGACATTCGAGACGACTCGCGGAAAGTCGAACATCGACGTGACGCTTGTAACGCCGGAGGCATTACCGCTCGTGCACGAATGGAAAGTGCACGAGGATGGAACCACTAGTGACCACAGAATACTGGTCACGCGGCTTAACCTCATGAAGAGGAAAACGCCGCCACCACCACTACCACCGCGCTATAACACCAACAAGGCAAAGTGGGAAAAGTTCCAGCAAGTCATCATTGACGAGAAGAGGAACCTACAAAACATCAAGATCAACGCAAAAGAAGACGTCGAGGAAATGGCCGCAGAGCTGGAGCTGATACTTACAAAAGACTGCGACGCGGCCATCCCAAAGAAGAAATGGCACGAGAGGTCCATCCCGTGGTGGACCGAAGAACTCACCCGGGCCAAAAGGAAGGCCTACAAGGCTAGAAGAAAATATCAGGGGACAAGTGACCCCGCATCGAGGGAAATTGAGAAACAGCGGTATCGCGACATGCGAAGAAAATACTGCAGAATGGTGACGAACGCGAAGGTCCAAAACTGGCACCAGTTCGTCACCACTGAAGGAAATAAAGAGCCCTGGGGTATCGTCTACAAGACCGCCCTCGGGAAATTGAAGAGGGAAGAGGCCACGTGCGCGATACGCACGCCGCACGGAGAAACCTCAGATTGGAAATCCACTGCCGCGGCTCTGCTCACCGCATTAGTCCCAGACGACGACGCGGGAGCAGACACACCCGAGCAGCTGGGGATCCGCGAGGAATCGAAGTACCCCCCGGAAACAGCGGAAAGCCCACCATTCAAGCACGAGGAGTTAAGCTGCGCTGTCGCGCGGCTCAGAAAAGGGAAGTGCCCCGGTCCCGACCGAATCGAGGCCGAGGTAATTCAGCGAGCCTGGGGATTACTCGACAACGAGCTCCTCAAGACATTCAACGCGTGCTTGCAGTGGGGAGTATTCCCGAACCGCTGGAAAGTCGGTAACCTAGTCACCATTCCAAAAGGACCGGACAGAGACAGAAGTAGCCCGAAGTCGTACAGGCCAATATGCTTGCTCTCCATGATTGGCAAGCTGTTGGAGCGACTGATGGCGAAGAGGATGGCTCCACTTATCGTCGACCACGACCTCTCCTCGGATCGACAGTTCGGGTTTCGGCCCGGAAGATCTACCGAGGATGCGATCGTCAAATTCAGAAGAACGGTCGACGAGATGAACGAGAACAAATACGTACTCGCGATCGCGCTCGATATCTCGGGCGCCTTCGACAACGTTTGGTGGCCGAGCGTGCTGCATGAACTGAAGAGGAGGAGCTGTGCGCGAAACCTGTACAAGCTAGTGCAGAGCTACTTCATGGACAGGAAAGTGCAACTGTCGGGAAAGCACGCGACTGTCTCAAAGTCCGTGACAAAAGGCTGCCCGCAAGGCTCGATTCTCGGTCCCAGTTTCTGGAGCCTAGTATTCGACGACTTGCTGATGCTGCTGGCATCCGCAGAAGTGAACTGCGAAGCAATCGCCTACGCGGACGACGTAGTACTAATCGTCGGTGGTGACTCCAGAGAAGATCTGCGACTGAAGGGGCAGGAAGCGGTAACGGCGGTCTCGACATGGTGCAGCCGCAAGAGGCTCACATTGTCGGCCGAGAAGACGGAGATGCTGCTGGTGAGAGGGAAGCTTAACGCCGAACGCCCACCAACAATACGCATCAACGGACGAAGCATCAGGATGCGCCCATCGATTAAATATCTGGGCGTGCATCTTGAGCGAGGCCTGAGGATCGACAAGCACGTGCAAGAAACAGCGCACAAGTGCAGAAAGGTGTTCAACAGCATAGCGAAGGTGGCAAAGGCGAACTGGGGACTCGGGCATGGAGCTCTCAATACTCTGTACAAGGGGCTTTATCTCCCGATAACCACATATGCGGCGGCTGGCTGGAGCGATCTGTTGAACAAGAAGACAAAGAAGATCCTTGAGAGATCGCAGCGAATGGCTCTCCTTCAAATCACGAAGGGGTACCGGACGGTGTCCACAGAGGCACTGCAAGTATTAGCAGGCCACATCCCCATCGACTTGGATGTGGAAAAGCGTGCCAAGCTGTACCACGCGAGAAGAACAAACGAGGACATCACAGAGGATAAGAAACATATTCAAGAAGAAGCCATTGCAACTTGGCAGGAGCGGTGGCGAACCTCAGTAAAGGGGAGAACCACATTCCAGTTCTTCGACAACGTCGGCGAACGAGTTAAGAGCCAATGGATCCACCTCGACCATCACGTTACGCAGTTCCTGAGTGGTCACGGGGATTTCAACAGTAAGCTGAAATTCTTCGGACGCAGCGACACGGAGTTCTGCGAGTGCGGCGAGGAAGAGACGCCGAGGCACGTACTCGAAGAGTGCCCATTATACCATCACGAGCGCCGAGCGCTAAAGGAATGCCTCGACGGTCATCAATTCAGATGGCCGATCGAGCCGAGGAACCTTGTGTCGAAGAGCGTGTTCCCCCACTTTCGTCGGTTCGCCCGCGACGTCCTCCTGCTAAAGGAGAAGAAATGGCGGGAAGAAGAAAGAAGAAAAACTTCAAGAAATCCACGCGGTGGTGGTGAAAGACGAGGAGGTGGAGGTGAAGAGGACCAAGAAGAAGAAGGCCAACGAGAAAGACAAAGAAGAAGTTCCCGGCTAGCAGGATCCACAGGACCAGGATCAAACCGCTGCTAAAGGAGGAAGCAGCAAAACACGGAAATCCAGTCCCTGAACCAGAAGAATGAAACAACCCAAGGACCACGGACGCAGAACCACACGGAATGAGGAGGTAAGTCACCTGCGACCGTCAACGCAGGCGGTAACTGGAAACAAATTCCGTGACGGTGCAGGATTATCGGCGGAAGCCACCCTGCTGGGACTGAGCAAAAGAGCTGGCAGCTCCGCCTCCACGTGGCCCCCGCTGGTAACGAGGCTCCGGGATGCTCGACACCCCGGAGACTCGGCCAAGTGAGCTGTCTCCCGTAAGGGTAAGTCCAACTTGTCCGATGATTCCCTTCGGGGAGGGCAGGGTTTTTCCAAGCCCCGTGTCAAACATCTACACACGGGTTCCCCGGCAGTGGCGATAGCTAGGAAGTAGTTTTTACCATCTTATACGCGAAAGCCGGTGTAGAGCTAATGCTCGGGGTACGGCGCGGACGCTTCGGCGGGCCCTTGATCGCACACAATACTTGTAAATTCAGGCATCCATCACCAATAATGTTCAGCGCATTTACTTCCGGTATATCTGGATTGACTTTCTGAATCACAGGAACGGTGAAGCTATTGACCAAGCTGTTCGAATCTACAAGAAGGTGCTGACGCTCTCAGACCGTTCGACCATCGATCTTTGTATTGATACATGAAATTATGGTATCCGTTTTCTAAAATGCCTACTACTTCGTTCCTGCGCATCCGATGGAAGACAATCGCGATGACGGCTTACGATATCGGAATGTAAGGTGTAGGTTAAAAAGAATGTGATAATAACAATTGGTTATGTTCTCCAACGGATTGCCTCTCTACTTTAATATTCTAGCCTTGAATTAAGGTGCCTATTGCCAACACTCCTCAGTGCAATAACTAATGGAATTCCAGGTTTGATTCTTGGAAGCTCAGCATATGTGACGCTATTGACTTAGCTGCTCGAGTATCATTGAATGTGGTAACGGTCTCGAACGGTTTCACCCTCGATCTTATGCTTTCATAATGAAATTACGGTCCCCGTCACTAAGATGTTTACTAATTTCGTCATCTGATTTCGAAGATCTACTCCCGATACGGCGGGATATCTTCTCGGAAGGCAATCTTATTCGGTAAAAGGATTGACTTTATACGAACTGGTAATGTTCTCCAACCGTTTGACTATCTAGTTTATTATTCTTAACGTGAAATAGCGTGTCTATTGCCAATACTGTTCAGCGTACTGATTTCCGGGATACCTAGCTTGACTCTCTGAATCACAGGACAGATAAAGCTATTGAATTAGCTGTGCGACTCTAGAAGAAGGTTATGACGTATTCGCATGGATTGACTCGCGATCTTTTTATATGTACATGAAATTACGTTGCCCGTCTATAGAACGAATAATTATTTGCTTCACGAAACACGACGCAATACATTCGATACGGCGGGATAAGTCCTCTGATGGTAAGGCCTTCCGTAGGAGGATGGACTATATACCAATACGTAACGATATACATCGTTTTGGCTCTATACCTCAATATCTATAGCCTGAAATAGCGTGTCTAATGCCAATGATGTGCGACGGCTTTGCAGCAGGAATGCCTGTCTTGGCTTTAGGAGTCACAGGATGGGTGAAGCTATTGTCTTAGCTGTTCGTCTCTAACATGAGGTGGTAAGGTTCTCGACCGGTTTGACACTCGGTCATTTAATTAATACATGAAATTAAGGTGCTCGTCACTTAAATGTATAGAAGCTTGTACCTATGAACACGGCGTTATACACACAACTCAGCGGGCTAGTCTTTCGGAGGGCAAGCACTCTGTAAGAAGTTGACCCTATACCAGCAGTTATTGATATATAACGGCTTGACGGCCTGCTTTAATACTCCAACCGTGAATTGAAGTGTTTATTGGCAATGCTGTTCAGCGGATTTCCTCCCGGAATACCAGGTATGGCTCTTGGAATCACAGGATATGTGAAGCTATTGACTTAGCCTTCGAATCTCAAGGGGGCTGGTATCGTTCTGTAAGGGATTGACCCTCGAACATGTACTTCATACATGAACTAAATGGTGACGTCACTACGATGCATACTAACTTACATCCTTCAACACGATGTTATACTCTCGATACAGCGGATTTGGCCTCGGAAGGTATGGCCTTTGGTAAAACGTTTGATCCCTATAACTATATGTTACGATCTACATCGGTTTGACATTGCACTTTAATATTCATAACGTGAATTTAGGTGTGTTTTGCCAATCCCGTTCAGCTCATTTACGTCCGGAATACCAGCTTATACTCATGCTATCACAGGTTAGATGAAGTTATACGGAGGTCTTGTAGTTGCACACGGCAGCTCGAAGCGGCATTGCTGTATGGTTTCAGTCAATTTCTTCTCCTTGATTTTGTACCATATGCATTCTTTCCCAGTTCTCTATTTATTTACAGATACTGCAATTTACTGTTGTTATTTATTCATTCTTGTTCGAAATTTGCTATTTTTATGTAAAAAAATTGTATTTCTTAATAAAAGTGCCTCTGAAATTAGTTGAGTGTACGCTTATGACATAATCTTGTTAAAAATATTGTTATTTCATATGATTGTCTGTACAAGTACCTACTCTGTCGGAGCGACACGGCTGGAGTGATCCTGTATTTGCGTTCTGTAGATCGGAGCGAAATTAGGGTATGATTTATCTTAACTTCTTTAACTTTGATATTGTACCGTATGCACATTTCGCAGTTTTCTATTTATTTCTACATACTGCAATTTACACGTTTGATACTTCCGATTTTCTTCAAAGCATCCAATTGTGACTATCAAAAATTGTATTTCTCAGTAAATGTGACTTCGGAATTATGTGAGTGTATGTTCATGACAATATCTTACAAATCTTATTGTTGTTTTATATGATTTCCTCTATGCGTACCTACGCATCCGATGCGACAAGACAAAAGTGGACTTGCCGTTGTGTTCGGCAGATCGGAGCGACAGTACCGGCTGGTCTTCGTTAATTTCTTTAATCGTGGTATCATAACGTATGGATTTTGTTCGTTTTTCTGTTTAATACTACATATCGTCATTTTCTGTTCTGATATTTTCGATTTCTTCCAAAATTCCAATTGATAATTTCAAAAATTGTATTCTTTAATAAACTTGTATCTGGAAATAGTTTAGTTTACGTTTATGCCAATATTTTGTTATACATATGTTATTTCATATGGTTGTCTGTATACGTACCTACTGTTCCAGCACGACACGGTTGGAATTATGCTGCAGTTGCTTTCACATGTTCGGAGCGACCCTGCCATTTGTTAATTATATTCGTTAATTTCCTTAAACACTATGTTTCAGAGATTGCAATATTTCGCAGATTTCTATATATATCGACATACTGTAACTTACTATATTCTTATTTTCAATTTTTTCCCCAGAATTTTCAATTTCTCGTATAAAAATTGTTTTTCTCTGTAAAAGTGTCTTTGGTATTATGTGACTATACGTTTATGATATTATGTTGTTAAATTTAATGTCATTTTTACTGAGTATATAATGATACATCTTTTCCCAGCTTTCCATTTAGTTAGGCATACTGTAATTTACTGTTGTGATATTTTCAATTTTTTTTTTTTCGTAATTTTCAATTTTAATTTTAAGAAATTGTATTTCCCCGTAATTGTGTCTTTGGAATTAATAGAGTATTCGTTTATGATATTATTCTGTTAAACTTATTTTTATTTTATATGATTTTCTCTATACGAACCTACGGTACCAGTGTAACTCTACTGGCGATGTCTTGTAGTGGCGAACGGCAGAGCAAAGCAGCAGTGCTGTGTGATCTTCGTTAATTTCTCCAACCTAGATATTGTACCGCATGCATTTTTCCCAGTCTGCATTTATTTATATATACTGTCATTTACTGTTATGATATTTTCGATTTTCTTCGATATTTTCAATTTTTCGATGAAAGAATTGTGCTTGATAGCAAAAGCATCTTTGGAACTTGTTGTGTCTACATTTATGACATTATTAAGATGATCTTATTCGTATTTAATATGCTTGTCTGTATACGTACATACGCTGCCGCGGAGACACTAATGGCGATGTCCTGTATTTGCGTACGACAGATCGAAGCGGCACTACTGGAGGGTCGTAGCTAATTTCGTTAAACTTAATTTTGTATGGTATGCTTATAATCCCGGTCATCCATTTATTTAATCATACTATAATTTACTGCTTTCGTATCTTCGATTTGATTCATAACATCCAGTCTTGAAGTTCAAAGACTGTATTTTTTATGAAACGTATCTATGGAATTAGTTGAGTTTACACTTATTACAATGTTCTGTTATGTTCTTTGTCATTTCATATAATTATCACTATATGTACCTACGGCGGGGGGTGTCACGACTTAAGCGGACCTGTAAGTGCGTTGGGAAGACGGTAGCGACACTACTGTATGGCCTTGGTTGATCTAATTATCATTGATGTTGTACCGTATGCATTTATCAGCAGTTTACTATTTAACTGTACATACTGTAATTTACTGGTACGGTATTGTCGACTTTAATTAATAATTCAATTTTATTACTTCGGGAATTGTATTTTTTTAGGTGAATCGTCTATGGAATTAGTTGAGTATACGTTTAGGACATTATTTTGTTAATATTAATTTTATATTATATGATTGTCTGTATGTGTACCTACGCTTTCGTAGCGATACACCTGGAGTGGTCTTGCAGTGCTTACAGCAGATTGGCGCGGTATAATGGATGGTCCTCGTTAATTTCTTTAATCTTAATCTTGTACCGTTGTCTTTGTACCGCAGTTTTCCATGTATTTATACATACTGTAATTTACGGTTATGATAATTACTCTTTTTTTCGAAATATCTAACTTTTTGTTTAAATTATTGTATTTTTTAGGTCAGGTGCCATAGAATTAGTAGAGTGAACATTTAAAATAATATTTTGTTAAATTCATTATTATTTTATAGCATTGTCTGCATTTGTATCAACGCATCCGGAGCGACACGGTTAGAGTGATCATGTAGTAGCGTCCGTTAGATAAGACCGACAGTGTTGTATTATCATTGTAAAGTTCTTTAACTTTTTAATTGTACCGTATGCATATTTTCCCTTGTTTTCTAATTATCTGTACCAACTGTATATATCTGTTATGATATATTAGACTTTTTTTTGAAATATACAGTTTCATACTTTATAGAATTCATTTTCTAGTAAAAATGTCTTTTGAATTAGTTGAGCTTATGTGTATGACATTAATTTGTTAATGTTGTGGTTATATTATATCGTTGTCTGCACACGTACCTACGCTTGTACAGCGACACGACCGGAATGGCCTTGTAGGTGCGAATGATAGATGGGAGCGACACTATTACATAATATTCGATAATTTCCTTCACCTCGATGTGGTACCGTATGCATTCTATGGAAATTTTCCATTTATTTATACGCATTGTGATTTACTGTTTTCATAATTTCGATTTCGATCTGAATTTTGAATTTTTAGGCCAAAAAATTGTATTTCGTAGTAAAAGTGGCTCTCTGTTAATTGTATTTGCGGTTATGACAAGATTATATTATGCTTGTCGTTATTTTATATGTTTGTCTGTAGTCGTACGTACGCTGTCGGAGCGATACGACTGTCGAGGCCATGTAGATGCCTATGGCAAACGGAGCGACAATACTGAATGGCCTTCCATGACTTCTTTAACCATGATTTCGAAGCGTATGCAATTTTTCCATTTTTATAAAACATTGTTTAATTTACAGTTATGACATTTTCGTTTCTTTTTATAATTTTCATTTATTATTTTATGAAACTGTATTTCTTAGTAAAAGAGTCATTGGAATTAGTTGAGTGTACGCTTATGACAATACTTCGCTAAATATGTTGTCATTTAAAATGACTGAATGTATACGTACCTACGCTGCCGGTGCGACACGACTGTGGGTGCCTTGTTGATGCGAAGACAGATCGGAATCGACAGTAGCGTATGGCCCCTGTTTATTTCTTTAACCATTCCAATGTACCGTTAGCATTGCTTGACTGACTTCCATTTATTTCCACATACTGCAATTTACTTTTATGATATTTTCCGTTTGTTTCACAGCTTCCAGTCTTTAATTTCAAAAACTGAATTTTTCAGGAGAAGTGTCTATGGAATTAGTTGAGTTTACATTATGTCAATACTGATTTATGCTTCTTCTTATTTTATATGATTTTCTATATTCGTACCGCGCTTACAGAGCGACACGAGTGGAGTGGACTTGCAGTTGCGAACGCCAGATCGAAGCGGCCTCGATTGGATGGTCCTTGTTTTATTTCTTTATCCATAAGATTGTGCCGTATGCATTGTTTTGCAATTTTCTATTAATTTATACATACTGCATTTTACTGTTATGATTTTTTCAATTCCATCCAAAATTCATAAATTTAAATACATGGACCTGCATTCCTTACTATACGCGCCTTTTGACTTTGTTGAATTTATGTTTATGACAATATCTTGTTAAGCTTTTGTCATTTTACAGTGTTGTCTGGATACGTACTTACGGTGCTGTAGCGACACGGCTGAAGTGGTCTTGTAATTGCGAACACCTGATCGAAGCGGCATACTGCATGATCTTTGTTAACCTTTTTAACCACAATATTGTACCGCATTCAATCTTTCGCAAATTTCTACTTTCTTCTACATACTTCAATTTACTGTTATGATTTTACGACTATTTTCATAATTTCCAATTTTAATTTAAAAAATTGTATTTCTTAGGAAATCTTTCTTTGGAATTAGTTAAGTGTACGTTTATGATAAAAGTTTGTTATGCCTTATGTTATTTTTTCATGGTCTGTATACGAAACTACGATGCTGGAGCGAGACGACTGGCGACGTATTGCAGTTGCGTAGAGCAGATTGGAGCAGCACTACTGGATGGTCTTTGTTAATTCCTTTACACTTGATATAGCACCGTATGCATTTTTTCCCAGTACTCCGTTTAATTATGCAGACTGCTATTTATTATATTGATATTTCCGATTTTTTAAAAAACTTTTAATCCTTAGTCTAAAAACTTGTCATTCTCAGTAAAAGTGACTTTTGAATTAGTTCAGTGTGCGTTTATGATATCAAACTTTTGATCGTATTGTTATTTTATGCGATTGTGTGTATAGGTACCTACGCTTCCGGAACAACACGACTGTTGTGGTCTTCTGGTTGCGTTCGGTAAATCTGAGCGGCACTGATGGATGATCTAGGATAATATCTATAGTCTTGAGATTGTACAGTATGCATTTTTCCCTGTATTCCATTAACTTATGCGTACTCCAATTTATTGTAGTGATATTTTCAATTTTTTTCAAAATTTCAAATTTTTATTTTCCAAAATTGTATTTCTTGGTAAAAGTGCCGTTGGAATTAGATGAGTGTACATTGATGACTTCATTTTGTTAAACTTGTTGTTATCTTTCACGATTGTCTGCATACATACCTACGCTTCCGTCGCGATGCGACTGGAGTGGCCTTGCAGTTGCATGCGGAAGATTGGAACGACATTACTGGATGATCTTCGTTATTATCTTCAGCCCTGATTCTGACCAGTACGCATTTTTCCCAGTCTCCCATTTATTTATACATATTGTTACTTCCTCTTATACCATTTCCGATTTTTTTTCAAAATTTCCAGTTCCTAATTTCAGAAAACGTATTTCTTAGTAAAAGTGTCTTCGGAATTAGTTGAGTGTACGTTCATGTCATCAGTTTTCTATATTTGTTGTTACTTTAAACGATTTTGAGTGTACGTACCTACGCTCCCGGAGCGACACAGGTGGATTTCTCTTGCAGTTGCGTTCGGAATATCGGAACGATAGTGCTGTATGGTCTTTGATAATTTCTTTGACTTTGATATAGTACCGTGTGCATTATTTCCATGTATTCAGTTTACGACTACATACTGTAATTTACTGTTATGGTATCTCCAATTCTTTCCAAAATTTTCAATTTTTGGTTTAAAATATTGTATTTATCAGTGAAAGTGCCTATGGAATTAGTCGAGTGTACGTTTATGCCAATATTATGATGATACTTATTTTTATTTACATAAATGTCTTTATAGGTACATACGCCTCCGGAGCGACACGCCTGTTATGGTTTTGCAGGTGCGTTCGGCACAACGGACCGGCACTACGGCATTATCTTCGTTAATTTCTCTAACCCTGATATTGTGCCGAATGCATTCCTTCGATATTCACTATTTATTACTACATTCTGTGATCTACTGCTTTGATATTTTCGATTTTATCCAAACCCTTTAACTTCTTATTTCAGAAATTGTATTTATTAGGAGAAGTGAATGTATCACAGCAGTAACCTAGAGTGTGTACAAATAAATGAAAAACTGGGAAAAAATTCTTACTGTACAATATCAAGGTTGAAAACATTATCGAAGACCATGCAGTAGTGTCGCTCCGTTCTGTCGAACGCAACTGCAAGACCTCGCCAGTCGTGTCCCGCAAGCAGCGTAGGTACGCATATAGATAATCATATTATGTAACAACAGGTTTGACAGAATGCTTTCATATATGTAGACTCAACTATTTCCAAAGACTCGTATACAGAGAATTACAAATCCCAAAACAAAAATTTATAATTAGGACAAATAGAACATGCCATAACACTGAATTACAGCATATGAAATTTAATGCATGACTATGCAAGAATTTATATTGTACAATATTGAGGTTAATAATATATCCAAACACCATACAGCAGTGACGCACCGATATAATAAACGCTACTACAAGGCCACAGCAGCCGTGCCCCTCCGGAAAAGCAGATACGTATAGAGATAATCCTATAAATTACCCAAGAACTTAACAAAATATTGTCATAAACGTACACACAACTAACTCCAAAGACACTTTTACTATGAAGGACAATTTTCTAAAATAAAGATTGATAATTTCGAACAAAATAGAAAATTTCATAACAGTAAATTACAAAACGTGTTAATAAATGGAAAGCGTGAGAAAAAATATATTGGTTTCAAAACCATTGTTACCAAAAAAAACGGAGACCATTCAGTTTGCCGCTCCGATCTGTCGTACGCAACTATAAAGCCACTACAGCTGTGTCTTTCCGGAAGCGTAGGTGCGCAAACAGGCAACAGTGTGAAATAACAGAAGGTATAGCAGTATATTATCATAATCGTACACGTAACTAATTCCACAGATTCTTCTGATAGGAAATACATTTTAAACGAAAATTGGAAACATCGGAGGAAATTGAGGATATCGTAAGAGTAAATTACGGTATTTCTAAACAAACAGAGGATTCCTAAAGACTGAATACGGTACAACATTGTTTTCAAAAGAATTAACGACGACCATCCAGTTGTGCCGCTTCGATCTGCCGTACACGACTACAAGGCGGCGCCAGTCGTGTTGCTCCGGCTCCGTGGCCACCTATACGGCCATAATGTAAAATTACGATTGGTTTAGAATAATATCTGGTCAAACGTACGCTCAACAAATTCCATAGGCACTTTTTCTAAGAAATACAGTTTTGGAAATTAAAGACTGGAAGTTATGAAACAAATCGATCCTAGAAGCAACTGGCAGTTTGTAGAAATAAATAAAATCCAGCCTATCAATGCTTACGCTACATTGGTAAGGATGAAGGAGAAACAAGGGCCATACGCTCCTGTCGCTTCCGATCTGTCTACGCAAGTATAAAGCATCCACATTCGTGTAGTACCGGCAGCGTAGGTACGTAGGTACGTGCACAAATTGTTCTAAATAATGTCATAAACGTAGACTCAACTTATTCCAAAGACACTTTTACCAAGACATAAAATTTCTTAAAATAAGGATTGAAAATTTCGAAGAAAATCGAGAATATCATAACAGTAAATAATAGAAAGTATAAATAAATAAAAAAAATTGGTAAAAATTCATACGAAGTAAAATCATGGCTACCGAAATTAACGAAGATCTCCCAATATGCCGCTCCGATCTGCCGTACGCACCTACAAGACCAGTCCAGCCATGTCACTCCGGAATCGTAAGTACATTTACAGACTATCATATAAAATAACAAAACATATATCGAAATATTTTCATGAATGTGCACTCAACTATTTCCAAGACACTATTCCTATAAAAAGCAATTTATTATGTTAAAAATTTGAAACTTTGAAAAGGATCGAAAATATTATGACAGTAAATTACAGTATGTCGAAATAAATCGGAACAGCAAAGGAGTGCATACAGTGCAATATCAAGGCTATAGAAGTTATCCAATACCATACAGTCGTCTCGCGCCTATCCACAGTACGCAACTACTTCACCGCTCCAGGCGTGTCGCTCTGGAAGAGCAGGTTAGTATACAGACAATCATGTACAATAACAATTAGTTTAACAAACGTCATAAACGTGCGCTGAGCAAATTCCAAAGACACTTGTATTCAGAAATACTATTTCTTCAACTAACAATAGATAATTACCAAAAAAACTGTAATCATCATTCACTCTTGGAATATTAAAGCAGGATCTCAAGCCATTGCAGAACTTTACCCATTCGTAAACAGTCTATATTTTACAGTAAGTCGTTCCTTCCGAGAAGCATGCGCGCTATATTGAGGGCATTACTTCGTGTTCCAAGAAGCAGATTAGTAGACATTTTAGTGACTGGCTCCTCAATTTCGTGTACGGATTAGAAGATCGGGACACAGACTGACCATGAACCTTACCGCTCCATTTGAGAGTGGAACGGCCCAGTGAATAACTTCACCTATCCCGTGATTCCGAGAGTGAACCCAGGAAAGCCGAGAAGTAAGTCGTCTGAACAGAATTGGAAGAGGACACCTTATTTCGCAGTTTGAATATTAATATAGAGCGTCGAACTGTTTGAGAGCGTTGCCAATAGGTATAATATCAAACGTTTTAGCGACCACCTTACCCTACGAAAAACTATCCCGCTGCATCGAGAGTATAACTTCGCGATCAGAGTTAGAAATTAGAGTACATTCGACTGGCGGGCTCCTTTATTTCAGGTATCAATAAGAGGATCGAGCGTCAAACCGTTGGAGAACGTCACCAATTGGTATAGAGTCAAACGCTTCGCCGAAGACCTTCCCCACCGAAAATATATCCTGCTGTATCGACTGTGCAGCAGCGTGTTCAGAGGAACTATTTAGCATACATTTTAGTGACGGCCACCTTAAATTCATGTATGAAACAGAAGATCGAGTGTGCGAAAGTAACCACCATCTTTGAAGGTCGAACGTCTGTCTATGGCTTCACTTATCCTATGTTTCCGAGAGACAAACCCGGTATTCCGGGAATAAATGTGCTGAACTGTATTAGCAATAGACACCATAATTCACGGTATGAATATTAAAGTGGCTGGTCAAACCGTTTGCGATCGTTACCAATTTCTACAAAGTCCAACATTTTACCGAAAGCTTTACCGCGCCAGAAGATAACCCACTGCATCCGGAGTGTAATTCCGCGTTCAGAAAAAGAAACTAGTATCCGTTTTAGTGTTGGCACCTTAAATTTCATGTATGAATTAGAATATCGTTGGTCAAACCGATCGAGAACATTACCACCATCTCTGAGAGTTGAACGCTAGGTCAGTAGCTTCACCAATCCTAAGATTGGGGGGGGGGGTTAATCCAGATAAACCGAAAGTAAAGCCGCAGTACAGAATTGGCAATACACACCTTAATTCACGGATTGAATATTAAAGTAGAGCGTCAAGATTTCTTCCAGCGTTACAAATTTTTATAAAATCAAACGGTTTTCTTATCCCCAGAAGATCTTACCCATTGTATCGAGAGAATAATGTGTTGTTCAGTGGGAAGAATTATTATACATTTGAGTGACGATAACCTTAACTTCCAGCAGGAATCAGAAGGTCGAGAGTCGAACCGTTCGAGGGCGTTACCACCTGCTGTGTAAGACGAAAGGTGGAGTCAATCGCTTCACCTATTATGGGATTCGCAGAGCCATATCAGGTAATACGGGAGTAAATCCACTGAACGGTATTGGCAAAAGACACCTTACATCACGTCATGAATATTAAGGTTGACAGGCCGTCCGCCGGAGAATATTACCAATTGGTATAAAGTCATTCCGTTGACGCAATACCTATCCTTCCGAGAGCTTCACCTACCGTGCAACTCCGAGAATCCTATCAGGTATTCCTGGAGTAAATACTTTGAACTGTATTGGTAACAGACACTTCAATTCACGGTTTGCATATTAAAGTAGAGCGTCAATTTGATTGAGAACGTAACCATCTGCTGTAAAGTCAAACGTATTACCGAAGATCTTACTCTCTGAAATGGTAACCCACTGTATCTAAAATATAACATCGTGTTCAGAGCGTCGAATTGCTGTTAATTTGAGCGACGAGCTCCTATATTTTATGCATGAATTACAAGATCGGTGGTCAAACTGTTCGAGAATGTAACCACCCACCTTGAGGGCCGAACGGATAAGTCAATAGCTCCGCCTATCCTGTGTGATTCCGAATGTCAATACAGGTAATCCGAAAGTAAATGCGCTGAGGAGTATTGGCACTGTCACCCTAATTCACGGTTTGAATATTAAAGCAGGCTGTCAAGCCGTTGTAGACATTAAATATTCGTGTAGGGTTAAACATCTTACAGAATGCCTTACCCTCCGAAAATCTGACCCGCTGTATCGGGAGCAAAACAGCCTGTACAGGTATGCGAAATTTTATGCAATTTAGTGCGGGGACAATAATTTCTTGTATGCATCAAAAGCCGGAGTGCCAAACCTTTGGAGAACGTTACCACCCTCTTTGAGATTCGAATGGATAAGTTAATAGCGTCACCTGTCCTGTGATTTCTAGAGTCATACCATGTACTCCGAGTGTATATACTCAGGACATTAATTAATGGCAATAGACACCTTAATTCACGGTATGAATATTAAAGCAGACCGTCATTCTGTTGTAGAACGTTACCTATTGCTATAGAGTCAAACTGTCTACCGAAGGCATTACCTTCCGAGAAACAGACCCGCTGTATAGAGATCATATCTGCGTGTGGAGCAAAGAAAATGTTTACACACTTTAGAGACGGGCACGTTAACATTACGTGTGAATTAGAAGGTCGAGGCTCAAACCGTTCTAGAACATTACCACCATCCTTGTGAGTCCAAGGGCTAAGTCAATATCTTCCATATCCTGTGATTGGGTGATACAAACCAGGTAATGCGAGAGTAAATCCACTGAACAGTACGGGAAATAGACACCTTACGCCACGGGTTGAGTATTAAAATAGAGCCTCACCCCGTTTGAAAACGTTACCAGTTGCTATAAAGTCCAACTTTTACCGACAGCCTTACCGTCCGCGAAGATAGCCCGCCGTGTCGAGAGTATATATTATTCGTGTTCAAAGAAACGCATTAATATACATTTTAGCGACGGCACCGTAAATTCATGTATCAATTAGGATATCGACGGTTAAACCGTTCGAAAACGTTACCACCGACATTGAGTGACGAATAGCTAGGTAAATAACTTAAGGAAGGTCAGTGATTCGGAGGGACGAGCCCGGTATTGTTGGAGTAAATCCGCTGAACAGTATTTCCAATAGGCACTTTAATTTACGGTTTGAAAAAAAAAGTAAAGTATCAAACCGTTTTAGAACATTGTCTATTGGCATAAAGTCAATCGTTTTACCGAAGCCCATACCTTCCGCGAACATCACCGGCTTCATCGAGAGTATAATTTCGTGTTCAGGGAATGGAATTAGTATTCATTTCAGTGACGTGTACCTCAACTTTGTGAGTGAATGAGAATATAGATGATGAAACCGTTACTGAACATCACCACCTTCATAGAGAGTCTTTCGGCTAATGCAATAGCCATACTGTGTTTCCGTGAGTCGAACCAGGTGTTCCAGGAGTAAATTCGCTGCACGTTATGGGCAATAGACACCTTATTTCACGGATGGAATATTATAGTCCGGAGTCACACGTTTGTAGATCGTTACACATTTCGATAATGTCAAAAGTTTTACAGAAAACCTTACCCTCCGAGAACTTAACCGGATACATGTAGAGTATTACTCTATTACATTATTCAGCATTGCAGTGAAGGGCACCATAATTTCATGTATGAATTAGAAGATTGAGGGCCAAACCACTCGAGAACATTGCCAGCTTGTCTGAACTATGAACGGCTACTTCAATAATTTCACATATTGAATGGTTCGGAGAGCCCAACAAGGTATTCCGGCAGAAAGTCCGCAGAAGCGTTTTGGCAATAGGCACTTTAAGTCACGGTTGGCATATTAAAATACAGCGCCAAACCGTTTGAGAACAATACCAATCCCAACATAGTCAAACATCTTACCGAAAGAATTACCGCCCGAGAAGCTAACCCGCCGTATCGAGAGTATAACTTCCAGTCAGAGAAACCCATTTGAATGTATTTTAGTGCCGGCAACTTACATTCATGTATGAATTAGAGTATCAATGGTCAAACCGATCGAGAATGGTACCACCCTCTTTGTTTGTCGCACAGCTATGTGGGTACGTTCACCGATCCCGCTATTCCGATAGACAAACCAGGTAACACGAGGGTAAATCTGCTGCAGATTATTGGCAACTGCTACCTTAATTCTCGGAGTGAATATTTAGGTACAGAGTCAAACCATTGTAGAGCGATATCTATTCGTATAGATTCAAACTTTTACCGAAGGCCTTACCTTCCGAAAAGCAAATCCGCTGTATCGAAAGTACATTCCCGTGTTCAGAGAAGCAAGGTATATTGCCTTGATATTCCGTGAGTACATTCGCTGAAAATCATTGGCATTACACACTATAAATCACCGTTTTAATATTAATATAGAGCGTCAGGCTGTTAGAATATGTTACGGGTTGCTATAAAGTCAAGCGCTTTACGTGTGGCCTTACATTCGGAGGTGCAAACCCGCCGTATCGAGAGAATAACTTATTTTCAGGATAGGAAATTAGTCATCCTTTCCGTGACGTGCGCCTTAATTTCATGTATGTATTAGATGATAGAGGGTCAAACCGTTCGCGCACGATGCTTCCTTCTGTGAGAGACGAAGGGCTATGTCAATAGTTTTACGGATCCTGCGATTTCGAGAGTCAATCCAAGTATTCCGGGAGTAAATCCACTGAATTGTATTGACAATAGATACCACCATTCGCAGAGTGAATATTAAAATAGAGCGTCACACCGTATTAGAACGTTTCTAATTGCTATGAAGACAAACGTTTCACCTAATGCCTTACCGTACGAACAGCTAACATGCCGTATCGAGAGTATATCTACGTGTTTTGGGAAACACATTGCTATACAATTTAGTGATGTCACCTTAAATTCAAGTGTGAATTAGGAGGTCGAAGGTAACACAGTTCGAGACCGTTACCACCGTCTATGATATTCGATGACCTGAGGGAATAGCTTCACATATCCTGTGTTTCTGAGAGCCATACCAGGTGTTCTTGGGAGTAAATCCGCTGTACAGTATTGGCAATTGGCACACAAATTCAAGGTTTGAATGTTAATGTACAGAGTCAAGCGGTTTGAGAGCGTTAGTAATTGGTATTATGTCAAACGTTATACGCATGGCCTCACATTCCGAGAATCTCAGCCGCTGGAGCGAGAGAAAAAGTTCGTGTTCAGAGAAAGAAGTTTTAGTGACCAGCACCTTAGCTTTGTGTATGATTTAGAAGATTAAGGGCCAAACCGATCAAGAACGTTGGCACCTTCTGTGAGAGACGAATGGCTTAGTCAATAGCTTCACCTATCCTGTGACTCGGAGAGTCAGGTCAGGTATTCTCGGAGTAAGTCCGCTGAAGAGTTTTGACAATACACACCCCAATTCTCGGTATGATTAATACAGTAGAGCAACAAACCGACTGAGAGCGTAACAATTGGTATAAAGTGAAACACGTTACCGATGGCTTTACCTTTGGAAAAGCAAGCAGGACGTTCCGAGAGTATAGCTTCGTGTCCATAGGATCAAATTAATAAACATCTTAGTGACAGGGACCTTAATTACATTATGAATAAGAAGATCGAAGGCCAAACCGTTTGAGAATGTTACCTCCTTCTTTGTAAAATCGCAAATATTACGCAATAGCTACACCTATCCTGTGTTATGAGAGTCACAGTAGGTATTTCAGGAGGAAATCCGCTGAAAATTATTGACAATAGACACCATAATTCACGGTACGAATATTAAAGCAGAGCGTAATTCTGTTTTGTGACTGTTACCAATTGGCATACCGACATACAATTTGCCTGATCCCTTACCTTCAGACTACATAATCCGCTGTGTCGAGGGTATAACTTCGTATTTAGCAAAACAAATTAGTAGACATATTAGTCACGGGCAACTTAATATCATGCATGAATTAGATGATCGAAGGTCAAACCGATGGAGATCGTTGCGACCTTCTGTGAGCAACGATCAGCAAAGTCAATAGCATCACCTGTTCTGTGATTCGGAGAGTCAAGCCTTGTATTCCGGGAGTAAATCCGCTGAACATTATTGACAGTAGACACAATAATTCACGGTAATGAACATTAAGGTAGAGCGTCAAACCGTTTGAGACCAAGCGATAAACCTATACCGTTCAGCGCATTTACTCCTGGAATACCTGAATTGCCTCTCCGAATCAAAGGATAGGTGCAGCAATTGACTTAGAAGTGTGACATTCAAGGAAGGTGGTAACGTTCTCTATCGGTTTGACGCTCGATCTTCTTATTCATACATGAAGTTATGGTGCCCGCCATTAGAATGTTGTGTAATTTGTTTCACTGAACACGGTGTTATACGCTCGATACAGCAGGTTAGAATCTCTGGAGGTTAGGCCTTCGGGAAAGGGTTTGAATCTATACAAATACGCTACGTACTTCCGCGGTTTGACGGTCTGATTTAATATTCAAAACTTGAAATAAGGTTTCTATTGCCAATACTGTTGAGCGGATTTACTTTCGGAATACTAGATTGCATCTCCGATCTCAAAGAGGGTGGTAACGTTCTCGAATAGTTGGACTATCAATTTTCAAAGTCACATGAAGTTGACATGCCGTCACTGAAATGAATACTAATTTCTTTCTCTGAACACAATGTTGTATGCTCGATACAGCGGGCCAGTCTTTTCGCAGGGTATGGCCTTCGGTAAAGCGATTGACTTTAATGCAACTGATAACATCATTCTCAAACTGCTATACGCACCATTTAAATACACAAAACGAGAAATAAGGTGTCCATTACCAATACTGTTCAACCGATTCACTCCAGGAATACCTGGAATGACCCTTGGGATCTCAGGAGGGGTGAAGCTGTTGGCTTAGCCGTACGACACTCAGCGACGGTGGTAACAACATCGAACGGTTTGTCCATATGCCTTCGAACTCATGAATTAGAATAAGGTGTCTGTCAGGAAATGTATACTAACTTGCTTCTCGGAACACGTAGCTATAATCTCGATACAGCGGGTTCTCTCCACGGAATGTAAGGCCTTCTGTAAAAAGCTTGACCGTTTGCCAGTACGAAACGTTCTACAACGGTATGACTCTGTCTTTTACTATTTATACTGTGAATTAAGGTGTCTGTTGCCCATACTATACAGCGGATAGGCGCCCGGAATTACAGGTCAGACTGATGGAATAAAAGGATAGGAGAAGCTATTCACTTAGCAGTACGCAAAGCACAAGACAGCTGAAACTACTGACTTGGCCTTTCGACTCTCATAGATGGTGGTAACGTTCTCGAACGGTTTGACCCTCGATCATCTAATTCATACAGGAGGATAAGGTGCCCGACGACAAAAAGCGTAATAATTTGCTTCTCTGAACACGAAGACGTACCCTCGATACAAAGGTTTAGCTTCTCTGAAGCTAAGGCCTTTTTCAAAAGTATGACTCTATAGCTGTACGCAACGATCTTCCAGAGTGTGACTCTCTGTTTATTATTAATGCTGAGAAATAGGGTATCTAATGCCATAATGTTCAGTGGATTTACTCCCGGTACACCCTGCTTGAATTTCGGAATCACAGGATTGGTGAAGCGATTGACTTAGCCGTTCTATTCCCCATGAAGGTGGTTGCGGTCTCGAACGTTTGACCCTCAAACTTTTAATCCATGCATGAAAGAGGAGTGCTCGTTACTAAAATGTATACTAATTTTTATCTCTGATCACGAAGTTAAACTCTCGATACAGCGGGTTAGCTTCTCGGCAGATATGGCATCTGTGAAAAGTTTGACCCTATACCAATAAGGAACGTTCTACAACGGTTGGACACTTTACTATAATACTCGCGCCGTGAATTAGGGTGTCTATTGCGAATACTGTTCTGCGCATTTACTCTTGGAACACATGGTTTGTCACGCGGAATAATAGGTTAGGTCGTGCTGATGATTTAGCTTTTTGTCTCTCAACGACGGAGTATCGTTCTGGAACGGTTTGACAATCGATCGTGTAATTCAGACATAAAACTATGGTGCCATTACAAAAATGTGTACCAATGTGCTTCTGTGAACATGAAGTTATACTCTCGGTACAGCGGGTTACGTTCTCGGAAGGTAGCATAATCAGTAAGAGGAATGACTTTATAACACTTGGTAATGTTCTCCAACGATTTGACTCTCTACTTTAATGCTCATGCCGACAATTCCGGTGTCAATTGCCAATGCTCTACAGCGGATGTGCTCCTAGTATTCCTGGTTTGATGTACTCATGCGATAACAGGTATTGCTCTCGGACTTGCAGGATAGGTGAGGCTATTGTCATACATGTGCGATTCTCTTAGGCGGTTGGTAACGTTCTGGAAGGGTTAACCTCGCGATCCCCACATCCATACATGAATTTAATGGTCCCGACACTGATAAGAACACTAATTTGTTTCTTTGAACACGAAGCAACGCACTCCCTGCTGTCAGTTATGTTCTCGGAAGGTAAGGTAATCTGCAAAAGAATGACTTTATACCTACCTGTAATGTTCACCGGCGGTTTGACTCTATATTTTAACATTCAATGCGTGAATTATGATGTCTATCCCCAATACTGTTCAGCGATTTACTCGCGGAATACCTGTCATGACTCTCGGAAACCCAGGATATGTGAAGCTATTCACGTAGCTGATCGAATATCAAAGAGTGTGGCAACGTCCTCGAACGCTTTGACCCTCGATCTTCTATATCATAAATGAATTTATGGTGACGTCACTAAATTGTATACTAGTTCCTGCCACTGACATGGTGTTATACTGTCGATAGAGCTGATAAGTTTTTCGGAGTGTAAGGCATTCTTCGAGGGATTTAACCCTACACGAATAGGTAGTATTCTACAAGCGGCTTGATGGCCCGCTTTAATATCCTTAACGGGACTTAATGTGCCCATTGCCAATGCTGTCCAGCGGATTTATTCCCGAAAAACCTCGTTTGACGCTCAGAATAACAGGGTAGGTGAAGCTACTGACTTAGCCGTTCGGTTCTATAGAAAGATTGTACCGTTCTGGAACGCATTGACGTTGGATTTCTCTATTCATGCACGCAATGATGCTGACGTCCTGCTAAAATATGTACAAATCTGTTTGGTTGTACACTAAGAAAGGCAATCGCTAGTTCGGTGTTGGTTCTTGGATGATAAGACATTTGATAAAACATTTGACTTTAGACCAGTTGGTAACGTTCATGAACGGTTTGACGCTCTACATTAATAGTCAGACCGTGAATTATCGTTTCTATTGCCAATACTGTTCAGATGGTTTACACCCGGAATACCTGGTTTAACTTTAGGAATCATCGGGCAGCAGAAGGTATTATGATAACCGTTTGACTCTCAGCGAACGTGGTCATGTTCATGAACGGTTTGACGCTCGATATTCTAATTGATGCACGAAATAACGGTAACCGTTTCTGAAATAAAAACTAATGTGTTTCTCTGGGCTCGAAGTTATATTCCCGATGCAGCTGGATAGGTTCGCGAAAGGTGAGGCCTTCGGTGAAGTTGTTGAGTTTATGGCAATTGGTAACGCTATGAAACGGTTTGACGCGGTACCTTAATATTCTATCCGTGAACTAAGGAGTCGATTGATAATACTGTGCATTTGTTTTACGCCCGGAACACGTGGTTTGGCTCCCAGAATCACCGGATGGGTGAAGTTATAGACATAGCCGTCCGATTCTCAAAGAAGGTGGTAACGATCACGAACGGTTTTACCCTCGATCCTCCAAGTACATAAATGTTGTTAAGGCGACACTAAAATGTTTACTAATTTGCTCCTCTAAACACGAAGACATAATCTCCATTCAGCGGGTTAGCTTCTCCGAAAGTAGGGCCTACGGTTAAAAGTATGAACATTCAGAAATAGGGAACGTTCATCAAGGGTTTGAATCTGTTAATTAATATTCACACCATGAAATTGCGTGTCTAATGACAATGCTGTACAGCGGGTTCAACCACGGACAACCTGGTTTGACTCTAGGAATCACAGGATACGTGGAGCTGTGAACAAAACCGTTGGACACTTATGGAAGGTGGTAACGTTCTGCATAGGTTTCAGTCACGATATTGTGATTCATATATGTGAATAAGGTGCCCGTCATTAAAATGTATACTAATTTGCTTCTCTGAACGCGAAGTATACACACGATACAGCGGGTTATGTTCACAGAAGGAAAAGTATTCGGAAGAAGGGCCTTATACCAATTGGTAATGATCCCCGAAGGACTGACTCTCTACTTTACCATACATATCGCGGAATGATGTGTCTATTGCTAATAGTTTTTAGAGGCCTTACTCCCGGAATGTCTGTCTGGACTCTCGGATTCACAGGATAGGTGACGCTTATGACTTAGCTGTGCGATACTCCATGAAGGTGGTAACATTATAGGACGGTTTGACACACGATCTTCCAATTCTTACTTGAAACGATGGTGCTCGTCACTGATATGCATACTAATTTGCTACTCCGAACACGAAATAATGCTCTCGATCCAGCGGGGTAGCTTCTCGGATAGTTACGTATTCGGTAAGTATAATGACTTTATACCAACTGGTAACGTTCCCCGACGGTTTGACTTACTGCCGGAATACCTAGCTTGACTCTCGAATCACTGGCGAGGTGAAGCTATTGATTTAGCGACAGTCAAATGTGGTCGACACGTTCCGAAAAGTTTGACTCTGAATCTTGAAATTCATACATGAAAATAAGGTGTGCGTCTGCTGAAATGACTTCTAATTTGCATTCGCGAACACTAGGCAAGGCACTTCCTCCAACGGATTAGGTTCTCGGAAGATAATGCATTCGGCTAAAAGAATGGCATTATAGCAATTGGTAATGTTCTCCGACGATCTGCCACCCTACTTTAATACCCGTGGCGTGTATTAAGGTCTCCATTGCCAATACTATTCAGGGGATTTATGGCAGGAATACCTTGTTTAACTCTTGGAAACACAGGATATGTAATGCTATTGACTTAGCTTTTCGAATATCACAGAAGGTTGTAAAGTTCTCGAATGGTTAGAGCCTCGACCTTTTAATTTATGCACAAAACTAAAGTGCTAGTCACTAAAATGTAAACTAGTTCATACCTCTGAACACGGTATTATCCTCTCGATACAGCATTTCAGCTTTTCCGAGGTTAAGGCATTCTGTAAGAAGTTAACCCTACGCGTGTAGGTAATGTTCTACAAGGGTTGATCCGTCTGCTTTAATTTTCAAACCGTACATTCAGGTGTCTATTTCCAATACTGTACAGTGGACTTACTCCAGGGATACCTGGTTTGACTATCGGAATCGCAAGATACGTGAACCTATTGACTTAGCAGCGAGACTCTTGAGGAATCTGATAACGCTTTCGAACGGTTAGGCACACGATCTTCTAATTCATACATGAAAAAGATGTTGTCGGTCTCCTAAAATGACTCCTAATTTGCTTCCCTGAGCACTAAACGTGACATTCGTTACAGCGGGTTCGGTTCTAAGAAGGAAATGTGTCTGGTTAGGAAAATGACGTAATATTAATTGGTAAAGTTCACAAGCGGTCTCACGCTGTAATTTAATATTCATATAGTGGGTTGAGGTGCTTATTGCGATACTGTCCTGCGGATTTACTTCAGGAATACCTGGTTTGACTCTCCGAATCACAACATAGGTAGAGCTATTGACTTAGTAGTGCGTCTCTCAAAGGATGTGATAACGATTTTGAACGCTATGACTATCGATATTGATATTTGAACACAAGCATGCGGTGTCCGTCCCCTAAAATGCATACTAATCTGTGTCTGTTTACATTAAGCAGGACACCCGCTACAGCATGATTGGATATCGGACGGTAAGACATTGAAAAAAGGCATGACTCTGTCCATTTGGTAATGGTCTCCGACGGTATGTGTCCCTACCTCAATATTAATACCGCGGACAGGGTGTCTAATGCCAAGACAGTTCATTAGATTTACTCCCGGTATACCTCATTTGACAGTCGGAATCATAGGATAGATGAAGCTATTGAGGTAGTCGTAAGATACTCAAAGGAGGTGTCAACGTCCTTGAACGGTTTGACACACCGCTCTTCTAATTCATATATGAAGTTGAGGCGGTCGACACAGAAACGAAGACTGATATATTTCTCTGAACACGATGTTGTACTTTTGAAACGGCCGGTTAGCTCCTCCCAAGGTTAGGCGATCGATAAAGTGTTTGACTTTATACCAATTGTCAACGTTCTAAAGCGCTTTGAGGCTCTAAATTAATATTGAAACCGTGAAACAAGCTCTCATTGGCCAATACTCTGCAGCGGACTTACTCTCGAATTACTTGGTTTGGCTCTCGGAATCACAGGATAGGTGATGTTGCGGACAAGCAGTTTCACTCTAGATGAAGGTTGTAACGTTCTCGGACGGTTGGACCCTCGACCTTCTCATTCATGCATGAAATTACTGTGCCACTCACAGCATTGTATATTAATTTGTATCTCTGAATAGGGTGTAATACTCTTCATACATCGGGTTATGTTCTCGGAGGGAAAGGTTTTTTGTAAATCATTTGACATCACTCATATATGTAACTACAAATGTTTGACACTGTACTTTAATATTCTAACCGTGAACTGCGGTGTCTATTGCCAATATTGACACAACGGATGGACTCCAGGAATACCTGGTATGTCTCTCGGAATCACTGGATATGTGAAGTTATTGACTTAACCGTTCGTCTGTTAAAAAGGTTGGATCGTTCTCGAAAGGTTTGATACTCGGCCTTCGTATTGATGCATGAAACTAAGTTGCTCGGCACACAAATGTATTCGACTTTGTTTCTCTTAACGCGAAGTCATACCCTCGATACCGCGGGTTAGCTTCTCGGAGGGTTAGGCCTTCGCAATAAACATTGACTCTATACCAATGCTTTACGTCCTGCAAATATTTGACTCTGAACATTAATATTTATTATACCATGAAATAGGGTTTACGATGCCAATATTGTTTACGGAATTTACACCCGGAATGCCTACTTCAACTCTCGGAATCGCAGGCTAGGTAAATTTACTGACTTAGCTGTACATATCATACAGACGATTCCTATGTTCTCGTGCGGGTTGACAATCGATCTTCTAATTTATACATGAAGATTAGATACCCGACACTGAAATGAAGACTTATTTCTAGTTCTGAAGACGAAGTCATACTCTGGATGAAGCCGCTGATGTTCGTGGAAGATAAGGCAGTCGGTAAAACGTTTGACATTATACCAATTGGTAACGCTCTAAAACGGTCTAACGCTCCACTTTAATATTCTAACCGCGAAGTATGGTGCCCATTGCCAATACTGTTCAGAGGATTTACTCACGGAGTACCTGGCATGAGTCTCGGATCACAAATATTGGTGAAGCTATTGACTCAGTCGCTACACTCTGGAACCGTCCTCTAGCGGTTTGATTCTCGTTTCCACATTAATAATGAAAAAATTAAAAATTGCCAAGTGAACAATACGTTGGACACACGCAACAGCGGGTTAGGATCTCATAAAGTAATCTATTCGGTAAGAAGAATGATTTTATACGAATATGTAAATTTCTCCGACGGGTTGACTCATTGCTTCAATATTCATATCGAGCATTAAGGTGTATATTGCAAAATTGTGCACCAGATTCATTCCCGGAGTACCTGGTTTGTCTCCTGGAATCACAGGATATGTGAAGCTATTGACTTAGCCGATCAATTCTCATAGAAGGTACTAACGGTATCGCACAGTTTAATCCTCGATCTTCTAATTCGTAATGGAAATTAATGGCCTTGTCGCTAAAACGTATACTAGTTTGTGCTACTGAACACAATAATATACTCTCGATACAGCGGGTTAGATTTCGGAGGGAAAGGTCTTCGGCAAAACGTTTGAGTTTATACCTATGGGTAACGCTCTCAGACAGATGGACTCTCTACTGCGACAATCAAACTGAGAGTTAAGATGACCATTGCCAATAGTGTACAGCGGATTGATTCCTGAAATACCTGGATTGACTCTCGTAATCGCGGGATATGTGAAGCTATTGACTTAGCCGTTTGTCTCTCACAGAAGATGGCAACGTTCGCGAGCGGTGTAAAACTCGATTTTCTAATTCATACATGAAGTTAAGGTACTCGTCACTAATCTGAATACTAGTTGTTTTCTGTGAACTCGAACTTATACTCTCGATGAAGCCGCTGAGGTTCTCGGACTGTAAGGCCATCGGTAGAACATTTGACTTTATGCGAATTGGTAACGCTCTCAAACGATTTGAAGCTCTACATTAATGTTCAACCCGCGAATTAATGTGTCTATTGCCAGCACTGTTCAGCGGATTTACGCCGGGAATGCCTGCTTATACTCATGCTTTCACAGGTGAGATGAAGTTATATCGAGGTCTTGTAGTTGTACACTGCAGCTCGAAGCGTCATTACTGTATGGTTTCAGTCAATTCCTCATTCATGACTTTGTACCATATGCATTGTGTCACTGTTTTCTATTTATTTATAGATACTGCAATTCACTGTTGTCATATTTTCGTTCTTGTTCGAAATTTTCAATATTCATGTATGGAATTGTATTTCTAAGTAAAAGTGCCTTTGAAATTAGTTGAGTGTACGTTTATGACATTATCCTGTTAAAAATATTGTTATTTTCTACGATTGTCTGTATAAGTAACTACTCTGTCGGAGCGACACGGCTGTAGTGATCCTGTATTTGCGTTCGGTAGATCGGAGCGAAATTAGGTTATGATCTACGTTAACTTTTTTAACCTTGATATTGTACCGTATGCACCTTTCGCAGTTTTCTATTTATTTCTACATACTGCAATTTACACGTATGGTATTGCCGATTTTCTTCCAAATATCCAATTGTGAATATGATAAATTGTATTTCTCAGTATATGTGTCTTGGGAATTATGTGAGTGTACGTTTATGACAATGTTCACTAATCTTATTGTTGTTTTATATGATTGCCTCTATGCGTACTTACGCACCCGGTGCGACAAGACAAAAGTTGACTGGCCGTTGTGTTCGGCAGATGGGAGAGACAATACTGGTTGGTCTTGGATAATTTCTTTAATCATGGTATCGTAATGTATGCATTTTGTTCGCTTTTCCGTTTAATTCTA
>NW_027470913.1:0-31270 GCF_051020765.1 Lasioglossum baleicum | reverse complement strand
TTAGGTTCTCGGAGGATGAGAGTTTCCGGTATAATGTTTGAACCTATACCAGTAGGTATCGTTCTATGATGGATCGAATCTCTATTTATACCGTAAATTGAGGTACTATGACTAATACTGTACTGCGCATCAGCACGCCGAATACCTGGATTCATCCTCGCAATCAAAGTATACGTGAAGCTATTGACTTAGCAGTTCGACTTTCGATGATGTTGGTAAAGATCTCGAGCAGATTGTCCTCTTACCCAAAAATTGAAATATGGTTCCCGTCACTAAAATGTATACTAACTTGTTTCTCGGAACACGAAGCTATACTCTCGATGTAGCGTGTTATGTCCACGGTATGTAAGGCCATCTGTAACTAGTTTGACTCTATACCAGTAGGTAACGTCCTACAACGCTATGACTATGTACTTTACTTTTTGTATCGTGAATTAAGGAGTCCATTGCCAATACTACAGAGCAGATACACGCTCGGAATTCCTGGTTTGACTCTCGGGTTGACATGGTAGGTGTAGCTATTGATATAGAAATACGACTCCCAAAAAAGATGCTAACGTTCTCGAACAGTTTGACTCTCGATGTTGCTATTCATACGCGAATCTGAGGTGTCCGTCTGCAGAAATGTCTACTCATTTGTTTCCGTGAACACAAAGCTAGACACTCGCTACAGCAGGACAGGATGTCGGAGGGTAAAGTATCCGGTAAATAGATCGATCCTGTACAGTGAATAACGCTTTGCGATGGTTCGAATCTCTATATAACTACTTATACCGTAAATTAAGGTGTCTATTGCCAATACTGTACTGCGGATAGACTCTGGGAATTCCTGGTCTGACTCCCGGGATAACAGGGTGGGTGGAGCTGTTGACTTAGCAGTACGGCTGTCAAAAACGATGCTAACGTTCTCGAACAGTTCGACTCTCGATTTTGCTATTCATAGGTCAAACTGGGGTGTCCGTCTTTTGTAATGTCCAAACATTTGTTTCCGTGAAAACTAAGCTAGACACTCGCTGCTGCTGGCTGTGTTCTACGAAGGTATGGTATTGTGCAGAAAGAATGACTTTATACGAATTGGTAATGTATTCCGTCGGATTGAATCTCTACTTCAATATTCATACCGCGAATTAATATGTATATTACGAATGCGGTTCAGAGGATTTACTCCTGCATTTCCAAGCTTGACTCTCGGTACCGCGTGCATGTGATGCTAGTGCCTCTGCCGTTCAACTCCTAAAGGAGCTGGTAACGCTCTCGATCGGTTTGACACACGATCTTCTTATTCATACATGAAATTAAGGGTTCCATCACTAAGATATATACTAGTTTCCTTAGTTGATCGCGAAGTTATAATCTACATACATCGGGATAGACTATTGCAAGGTAAGGCCTTCTGTAAAAGGGTTGACTGTATAGAGTAGGTAGCGATCTACACTGGATTGACACAGTTCCGTAACATTGATATCCTGTTATAGCGATGCCAAATTCCAATACTGCACTCCAAGATATGTCGCGGAAAACCTGGTATTTCTCTAGCATTCGCAGGAGAGGTGAAGCTATTCTCGAGTCTGTGTGATCCTCAAAGTAGGTGGGAACGTTCTAGACCGGTTTGGTGCACGATCTTCTAACTCATACCTGAAATTACGGTGTCTGTCACTTAAATATGTACTAGTTTCTTTCTCTGATCACGAACTACATACTCTCGAAACGGCGAGTTTGATTCACAGTGTGTAAGGACATCGGTGAGGTATTTGACTTTATACCAATTGGCAATGCCTTCAAACTGGTAGACGCTTTACTTTAGTATCCAACCCGTGAATTAATGTTTCGTTTGTAAGTACTGGTCAGCTGATTTACTGTCGGAACACCTGGTTTGATGCACCGAATCTCAGTATAGATGAAGCTATTCACTTAGCCGTTCGTCTCTCACAGCAGGTGACAAAGACCTCGAGCGGGTTGACACTCGATCCTCTTGTTCATAATGAAGTTAATGTGCCCGTCACTATAATGTTTACTAATTTGATCCTCTGCACACGAAAATATACTGTCGTTGAAGCGGGTAAGGTTCGCGGATGGTGCGGCCTTCGGTAAAGCCGAATATTTCTATAAAAATTGGAAACGTTCATAAACAGTTTCATGATCCATTTTAATTTTCAAACTGCGAATTAATGTGTCAGATGCCAATATCCATCAGCGGACTTACTCCCGGATCACCTGATTTGACTCTCTGTACCACAGGATAGGTGAAGCCACTGATGTAGCGCTTCGTCTCTCAAAGAAGGTGGCAACTTCCTCGAATGGTTTCACCATCGATTTTGTAATTCATACATGTACATAAGGTGCTCGCCACTGACATGAATACTAATTTCTTTAACTGAATACGAGGTTAAACACTCGATGCAGCGGGTTATTTTTTCGGGGGGGTTTGGTCTTCGTTAAATCGTTTGACTTTGTAGAAATTGGTAACGTTCTACAACGGTTTGACGGTCTGCATTGATATTCAAACCGTGAGTTGAAGTGTCTATTGCCAATACTGTTCAGGGTATTTTTTACTCCCGTAGTACTTAATTTGACTCTCTGAATCACAGGATTTTGTGAAGCCATTGACTTAGGCGTTCGACGCTCGCACAAGGTGGTAACGTTCTCGAAACGTTTGGCTTTCATCCTTCTAATTAATGCATCAAAATAAGGTGCTCGGCACCAATCTGCATACTAGTTCGTACCTCTAAACTCGCTGATGTACTCCCGACACAGTGGGTTAGTTTTTCGGAAGGAAAGGTCATCCGTAAAGCATTTGACTTTATCGCAATTGGTAACGCTCTCAATCTGTTTGACGCTCTACTTTAGAAATCAAACCGTGCATTAAGAAGTCTAATGCCTATCCTGTTAATCGGATTCGATCCCAGAATACCAGACTAGACCCTCGGAATGAAAGAAGAGGTAAGCTATTGACTTTGCCGTTGAACATTCAAACAACGATGTAACGAGCTCAAACTGTTTGACACTCGATTATTCTTTCTCACATTTAAATAAGGTGCCGCCCGGCTAAAATATCTACTAATTTGTTTCCGTGAGCCATACGCCTGACACTCGCTACAGCGGGACAGGTTCTGGGAAGATAATGAATGCGGAAAAGAAATGACTCTATACCATGTGGTAATGTTCTCCGACGGGTTGACATTCTACTGTAACATTCGTACAGTGAATTAAGGTGACTCGTGCCAATACTGTTCAGCATATTTACACAAGGAATACCAGGTTTTGCTGTCGGAATAACAGGATAGGTGAAGCTCTTGACATAACCGTTCGAACATCAAGGAGGGCGGTAACGTTCTCGATCTCCTAGATCTTCCAGTTCATGCTTCATGTGCAGCTGCACGTCACAGAAGTGAATAATAACTCCTTTCTCTGAGAACGTCGTTATACTCTCGATACAGCGTGTTAGCTTCTCGGAAGGTAAGGCCTTCGGTTACGGGTTTGACTCTCCACCAATAGCAAACGGGCTACAACGGTTTGAGAAGTACTTTAATATTTATTCCGTGAAATAAGGTACCCAATGTCCATACTGTTCAGCGCATTTACTCCCGGAATACCTGGTTTGACTCTCGGAATCGATGGATGGGTGAAGCTGTTGATGTAGCCGTTTGTCTCTCACAGATGGTGGCAACGTTCTCGAACGGTTTAACCCTCCGTCTTCTAATCCATGCATGAAATCAATGCTTCCAGTTTGACTCTCGGAATCAGAGTTCAGTTGAAGCTATTGCCTCTGCGTTTCGACTCCCAAAGTAGGTGGTACCTTTCTCTATCGGTTTGCCTCTCGAGATAGATATTGATAGATGAAAATGTGCTGTACGGCAGCAAAAATGACTACTAATTTGTTTCCGTGAACAATAAGTAAGGCATTCTCTACAGCAGTTTAGGTTCTCTTAAGGTAAGGTATTCGGCAAGAATACTGACTTTATATGAAAATGTAAATTTCGCCTACTGTGTGACCCTTTATTTTAATATTCATTCCGTGAATTAATGTTTCTATCGCCAATACTGCCTAGCGAATTTACACCTGGAATACCAGACTTGACGCTTGGAATTACAACTATGGGTGACGCTGTTGACTCAGCGATTCGACTCTAAAAGGAGGTGGTAACGATCTAGAATGATTTGGCACACGATCATCTGATTCCCACACGATGATAAGATACCCATTCTGAAATGAATACTAATTTCATTTCTGAACAGGAAGTTATACTCCTGATACATGACTTCGGAGTGTAAGGTCTCTTGTATATCGTTTGAATTTATACAAATTGGGAACGCACTCAATCAGTCTGACGATCTACTGTAATATTCAAATCGTACATTGGTGTGTCAATGGCCAATACTGTTTAGTGGATTTTCTTCCCCAATACCTGTCTTTTCGCCTCGAAATCACAGGAAAGGTGAAGCTATTGCCTTAGCCATGCGACTGTCAAAAGTGGTGGTAATGTTCTCGGACGATTTGACACTCCGTCTTCCTATTGATAGATGCAATTAGCGTGTCTGTCTCCTAAAGTGTTTACTAATTCGGTTCATTGAACACTCAGGAAGATGCTTGCTGCAACGGGTTAGTCTCTCGGTGGGTAAGGTATCCGGTAAAAAGTTTGAATCTATACCCAGTAAGTAGCGTTCTACGACGGTTCGAAACTCTATATTACAATTCATACCGCAATCTAAGGAGTCTCTGTCCAGTACTGTACTGCGCATAGACTAACGGAATTCCTGGTTTCACTCTCGGTATCACAGGATAGGTGAAGGTATTGACTTATCCGTTCGTCCATACAGAAGGTGGCAACGTTCTCGAACGGTTTCACCCGCGATCTTCAAATTCATGCTTGCAATTAAGGTGCCGTCACTGAAATGAAGTCTAATTTCTGTCTAGGAATACGAATTTGTACCCTCGAAACAGCGAGTTTGCTTCACCAAAGGTAAAGCCATCGATAAAGTGATTGACCTTATTCCAATTGGCAATGCTCTCAAACGGTTGGACGCTCTACTTTATTATTCAAATCGAGAATTAAGGTGCCGCCTATTGCCCATACTGTTGAGCGGAATTAATTCCGGAGTACCTGTCTGTCTGTCGGAATCGCATGATATGTGAAGCTACTGACTTAGCCGTTCTTCTCTCACAGAAGTTGGCAGCTTCCTCGAGCGTTTTGATCCTCAATCTTCTAATTCATACCTGAAGTTAAGGTGCCCGACTCTCAAGTAAATACTTGTATCGTACCCAGAACACGACATTTACTCTCGATTCAGAGTGTTGGTTTTTCAGAAGGTAAGGCTTTTTGGGGAAACGTTTGACTTTATATCAATTGGTAACGCTTTCAATCAGCTTCGCGCTATATTTTAATATTGAAACCGTGAATTAACGTGTCCATTGCCAATACTCTTCAGCGGATATACACCTGGTATACCTAGTGTGAAGCTGTTGTGTTATATGTGCGATTCCACGAAGAAGGTGGTAACGTTATCGAACGGTTTCACGCTCGACCTTCTCATTCATACATGAAATTAATGTGCGCATCACTGCAATGTATACTAATTTGCATCTCTGAGTACGAAGTAGTACTTTACATGCATCGGCATAAGTTCTCGGAGGGTAAGGTATTCTGTAAAACTTTTGACATTATCCCAATATGTAACAATCTACAAATGTTTGACTCTGCACTTTAATATTCTGCCCGTGAACTAAGGTGCCACTGGCAATAGTGTACAACGGACTTACTTCCGGAATACCTGGTTTGACTCTAGGAATCGCAGGATGGGTGAAGCTATTTCCATAACCGTTCATCTCTCACAGAATAGGCCAACATTCTCGAACGGTGTGACCCTCCGTCTTTCAATTCATACGTCAAATTAAGGCGCCGTCACTAAAATGATTACAAATTTCTTCGTCTGAACACGAAGTTGCACTCTCCATGACGTGGATGAGGTTCGCGCAGGGTAAGATATTCTGTAAACCATTTGCATTTTGTACCAATTGGTAGCGTTCTCAAACAATGAGACGCTGTATTTTAATATTCAAACCGAGAATTAAGGTGTCTATTTCCAATACTGCAGAGTACATTTACTTCCTTAATATCTGGTTTGACATTCGGAATCACAGAACAGGTGATGCTATTAACTGAGCCGTTCAAGTCTCAATGAAGTTGGCAACGTTCTCGAAATGTTGGACACTTGATCTTCTAACTCATAAGCGAAATTAAGGTGCCAGTTACTAAAACGTATACTAATTTGTATCACTGATTGCTAAGATATACTCTCGATACCACGAATTAGGCACTCGGATGGTAAGGTCCTCGGTAAAGCTTGGGTCATTATACCAATAGGCAACGCTGTACAAGGTTCAGACTATGTACTTTAATATTCAAACCGTGAATTATGATGTTCACTGCCTATATTATACACCTGATTGTCTCCCGGAATACCTGGTTTGACTATCGGAATAACAGGATAGGTGTAGCTATTGATTTAGCCGTTCGACTCTCAAAGATGGAGGGATCATTCTCGAACGGTTAGGTTCTCGATAACCTAGTTCGTACAAGAACGTAAGGTGTGCTTCGCCTATAAAGCGTACTAATTTGTTTCCGTGAACCATAAGTAAGGCACTGGCTACAGGGGGATAGATTCTATTAACGTCAGGTGTTCGGTAAGAAGAATGACTTTATACGCATAAGTAATTTTCATCGACCGTTTGACTCTTTACTTTAATATTCACACGGTGATTTGAGGTGACTATTGGCAATACTGATCAACAGATTCACTCCAGCATTACCTGCTTTGGCGCTAGAAATCACAGAAAGGGTGAAGCTATTGACTTCGCCGCTCGATTCTCAAGGAAGGTTGTATCGTTCTCAAACGGTTTAACGCTCAATTTTCTACCTCATACATAAAATTGAGGTGCCAGTGCTCAAAATGTGTACTAACTGAATCCTTTCAACACCTGATCATACTCTCGATACAGCGCGTTTGGATTTCGCAGGGCACGGTCGACAGTAAAACGTTAGACGTAATGCCAATTGGAAACGTTCTCAAACGGTTTGGCGCTATACTTTAATATTCAAACCGTGAATTAAGGCTTTTATTGCCAATACTGATCAGCTCATATATTCCCGAAATAACTCATTTGACTCACGGAACCTTGGAATAGGTGAAGCTATTTACTTAGCCGATCGACTCTCAAAGAAGGTGGGATCGTTCACGAACGGTTTGACTGACGATTTTCCTATTCGTACATGAAAATAAGGCGTCCGTCTTCTAAAATGTCTATTCATTTGGTTCCGTTTACAACAAGCAACACACTCTCTGCAGCGGGTTAAGTTCTCGGATGGTAAGGTACTTCGTAAAACGTTTGACTTTGTACCAACCGGTAACGTTCTCAAACGGTTTCACGCACTATGAAAATATATAAACTGTGAAATAAGATGTCCGTTACCAATACTGTACAGCAGACAGACTCCCGGATTACCTAGATTTGCTCATGGAATCACAGGATAGGTGAAGTTATTGACTTAGCCTTTCGCCTCTCACAGAAGGTGGCAACGTACTCGAACGGTTTGACCCCCGATCTTCTAACTTATATATGGCAGAAACGCTGTGCTTCGGCTATTATGACTAGTAATTTGTTTCCTTGGGCTCTAAGCATGACACTCGCAACATCGGGTTTCCTTCTAGGAAGGTAATGTATTCGCTAAAAGGAATAACTCTATCGAGGGTCAATCTGTTCGCGTATGTTACCCCCTGCTTTGAGAGTCGAACGAATGTCACCACATTCCTTGAAGGCCGAACGTCTAAGCCAATAGCTTCACCTGCCATGTGATTCCGAAGGTCGAACCAGGTATTCCGGGAGTAAATCCACTGAACGGTATTGGGAATAGACTCCATAATTCACGCTTTGAATATTAAAATAGAGCGTCACACCGTGCGAGAACGTTATCAATTGCTATAATGTCAATCGTTTTGCAGAAAGCCTTACCTTGATAGGAGCTAACCCGTTGTAACGAGAGTATAACATCGTGTTTAGAGAAACACAGTAGATTACATTTTAGTGATGCCACCGTAAATTCATGGATGAATTAAAATATCGAGGGTCAAACCGTTCGAAACCATTTCCAGCTTGTTTGATAATAGAACGGTTAAGTCAATAGCTTCCCCAATCCTCCGATACCGAGAGTCAAACAAGGTATTCCGATGAGTAAATCCGCAGCAGAGTATAGCACAAGATACTCTATTTCGCTGCCTGAATAACAGTGTTGAGAGTCATGCCGTGGAAGAACCCTTTAGGGAAGGCCTTAGCTTATGAGAAGCTAACGCGCTGTATCGAGGATACGTCCTCGGGTTCAGAGAAACAAATTAATGTACTCGTTAGGGTCGGGCACCTTAATTTCATGTATGAAATAGAAGATCGAGTGCCAATATTTCAGAGAACGATACCACCTTCTTTGGGAGTGGGATGGCTAAGTCCATAGCTTCACGTATCTTGAGATACTAAGAATTAAACCGTATATACCGGGAGTAAATCGGCTGAAGGGTATTCTCATTGGACACCATATTTCACGGTATAGATATTAAAGCACAGAGTCAACCCGGTTTAGAACGTTACCAATAGGAATAAAGTCAAATGATTTACTGTATCCCTTACCCTCCGAGGCCTATGGCATTATATCGAGAGTATAACTTTGAGATCAGAGAAAGAAATTTTTATATATTTTAGTCGCCGGTACCTTATCTACGTATATGTATAAAAAGATGCATGTGTCAGACCGTGCGAGAACGTTACCAGCTTCCTTCAGAGACGACCGGCCAAGTCAATAGTTTCTCCTATGCCAAGATTCCATGAGTCAAATGAGGTATTCCAGCAGCAAGTCCGCTGAATAGTTTTGGCAATAGACACCTTAATTCTCGGTTTGAACATTATGGTTGATTGAGAAAGAGTTTCAGAGCGTTGCCAAATGCAAACAGTTTACCGATAGCCTTTCATTCGGAGAAGCAAACGCTCCTTTTCGACAATATTACTTCGTGATCAGAGAAAGAAATTAGTCTTCATTTTAGTGACGGGCATCTTAACTTGATGTATGAATTAGAAGCTCGATGGTGAAACCTTTCGAGGACGTCACCACCCTCTTTTAGATTGGAGCAGATAATTCAACAGCTGAACCTATCTTGTTATTCCGAAAGTCGAACCAGGTATTACGGGAGTAGGTCCGCAGAAGAATTATGGCAATAGACACCATAACTCGCGGCTTGAATATTATATTAGAACGCCAAAACGTTTGAGAGCGTTACCAGTTGGTATAAGGTCAAACGTCTTACAGAAGGTAATACCTTCCAGAAACCCCACCGGCTTCGTCGAGAGTATAGGTTCGTGTTCACAGAAGGAAATCCTTATTTATATATGTGACGGGCACCCTAACTGCATGTATGAATTAGATGATCGATAGCCAAATACCTTGAGAACGTTACCACTATCAGTGAGGGATGAACGTCTAAGTCAATAGCCTGACGTATCCAGTGGTTCGGAGAGAAAAACCCGGTATAGCTGGAGTAAATCCGCTGAACAGTATTGCCAACAGACACCTTAATTTACAGTATGAATAATAAAGTAGAGCGACCAACCGTTTCTGAGCATTGCCAGTTGGTATAAAGTCAACCGTTTTACCAAAGACAATACCTTCCGAGAACCTAAGCCGCTGTATCGATTGTCTAAATTTGTGTTCAGAGAAGCAAGCTACTATTTCTTCTAGTGCCGTGCACCTTAATTTCATGTATAAATAAAAATATTGAGATTCAATTCGTTGGAGGACGTTACCACCCCCTTAGAGAAACGGACGTATATGTCAATGGCTTCACATATCCCGTGAGGCCGAGAGTCAAACCAGGAATCGAGCGAGAAAATCTGATGTGCACTATAGGCATCATACACTTTATTGCATGGTATAAATATTAAACTCCAGAGTCAAACCGTTGTAGAACGTTACGAATTGGTACTGAGTCAATCTTTTACCGAAGGCCTTACCTTCCGTGAAGATAACCCGCCGTATGGTGAGTTTAACATCGTATCCAGGAAAGACATCTGGTATACATTTTAGTGACAGTCACCATTATTTCATGTATGAATTAGGAGATCCAGTGTCAAACGGATCGAGAACGTGATCACCGTCTTTGAGAGCCGAACGGCTGAGTCAATAACATGAATTATAGTTGTGATTCCGAGAGTCAAGCCCGGAATTCCAGGTGTAAAACCGCTGATCAGTATTGGCAATTGACACTTTAATTCTCGTTAGGAATGTTAAAGTAGAGCGTCAGATCGTTTAAAAATGCTACCAACTGGTATAACATATATATCTTTAACGGATACCTTACTTTCCGAGAATGTAACCCCGCAGTACCGTCGGTATAACATCGAGTTCACAGAATCAAATTAGTAAACATTTTCGTACCGCGCTCGGTAGTTTCGTCTATGAACAAGAGGATCAAGTGTCAAAGCGTTCGGACACGTTGCCAGCTTCTTCGAGAGCCAAACGGCTGCGTCAACAGTTTCACCTACAATCGTGATTCCAAGACTCAAGCCTGGCATTCCAGGAGTAAATCCGCCGAGCAGTATTTGCAATAGACACGCTAATTCGCGCTTTGAATATTACAGTAGGGAGGAAAGCCATAGTAGAACATTACCACATGTTATAATGTCGTACTTTTTACACAATAATTTACCCTCCGTGAGCCTAACCCGCTGTATCAAGAGTTTAAATTTGTGTTTAGAGAAGCTGATTAGTAGACATTTTAGTGAACGGCACATTAATTTCATATATGAATCAGAAGATCTGGTGTCAAACCGTTTGGGAAAATCACCGCCTTCTTTGAGCGTCGAACGGCTACGTAAAGGCCTTCACCCTTACAGCGATACCGAGAGTCAATTCAGGTAATCCGTCAGGAAGTCCGCTGCAGATTATTGGCAACTGACACTGTAATTCGCGGAATGAATACTAATGTGGAGAGCCAAACCGGCAGAGAACATTACCAATCAGCATAATGTTATTCCTCTTACCGAATACCATACCTTCCGAGAACCTACCTCGCTGTAGCTAGTGTCCTGCTTAATGTTCCCGGAGACAAATTAGAAGGCATTTTAGCGAACGAAAACCACATGCTTGTGAATAATTATCATCATCGAGAGTCAAAGCGTTCGAGAGCGTTACCACCTTCAGTGACGGATGACCGGCTAAGTCAATAGCTTCACCTTCCCTGCGATTCTTAGAGTCAAACCATGAATTCCGGGAGCAATTACGCTAATCATTCTTGGCAATACACACCTTAATTCACGCTATCCATAATAAAGCAGACCGTCATACCGTTGTAGAGGGTTACATATTGCTATAAATTCAAACTCTATCCCGAAGGCCTTTCCTTTCGAGAAGCTATCCCGCTGTACCGAGAGTATAACGACACATTCAGTGGAACAAATTACAGTACATCTTTATGACGGGCACCTTAACTTCTTTTATGAATTAGAAGGTTGGAATCAAACAGATCGAGAACGTTAACGCCTTCTTTAAGAGTCGGATGTCTAAGTTAACAGAGTCATCCATCCTGTGATTCCGAAAGCTAAACCAGATATACCGGGATTAAATCCACTAAGCAGTATTGGCAACAGTATCTCTAATTCATGGATTGAATATTAATGTAGAGTGTCAAACTGTTTGTGGGCGATACCAATTGGTATAAAGCTAAACGTTTCTACTGAATGCATTAAACTCCGAAGACCTGACCCATTCGAAAACGTTACTTCCTTCTGTGAGAGACGGAGGGATATGTCAATATCTTCACCCATCCCGAGATTACGAGATTCAACCCGGAGATCCGAGAGTAAGTTCGGTGCTGGAATTGCCAGTGTACACCATAATTCACGGTTTCAATAAAAAAGTAGAGCGTCAAACCGTTTGAGAGCTTTGCCAATTGGTATAAAGACAAATTCTTCACCTATGCCTTACGTTCGAAGATGCAAACTCTGTTTCGAGATTATAACACCGTGTGTAGAGGTACAAACCAGTATACGTTTACATACGAGCACCTTAATTTCATGCATGACTGAGAAGGTCGAGTGTTAGTCAGACCGTACGAGATCGTTGCCACCATCTGTCAGATTCGAATGAGTATGTCAAAGCTTCACCTATCCAGTGCTTCGGAGAGTCAAACCAGGTATTCCAGGAGCGAATGCGCTGAACAGTATTGGCAATACACACGTTAATTCACGGTACGAAATTAAAGTAGAGAGTCAAGCCGTAAGAGAGCATTCCCAATTAGTATAAATTCATTAATCTTACCCAACACCTTTCCTTCTGAAAACCCGCGATGGTCTTTCCTAGTTTTTACAGGATGCAATGAGTAGACATTTTAGCAGGCGGACATCCTATTTTCATGTATGAATAGGAGGATGGAGTGTCAAACCGCTTGAGAAAATTACCACCTTTTTTAAAGTCGCACAGCTAAGCCAATTGCTTCACCTATCATGTGATTCCTAGAGCAAGACAACGTATTCCTGGCGTAAATCCCCTGAATAGTATTGGCAAGAGAGACATTAATACACGCCACGGGTATTAAAGTAAGGAGGCAGATAGTCGGAGAACATTACCAATGCTATATTGTCATTGTTTTAGCCGAATACATAATCCTCCGAGAACCTCATCTGTTGACCGAAATGCCTTTCCTAGTGTTCTCGGATCCAAATTAGAAGACATTTTACTGTCGCTAAATCAATGGCTTTACCTCGCCGATTCCGAGAGTCAAGCTAGGTATTCCAGCAGAAAGTCCGCTGAACAGTATTTGCAATAGACACCACAATTTACGGTATAAAGATTAAAGTTCAGTTTCAAGCCGTCGTAGACCCTTATGTGCTTATATAGCGTCCGACTTCTTACCGAAGGCATTATCTTCCGAGAACGTATCACGCTGTGTCGAAAGTATAACTTCGTGGTCAGAGAAGCAAAATAGTCTAAATTTTAGTGACGAGTAACGTAATTTCAAATATGACTTAGTAGATCTTGTGCCAAACCTCTCGAGAACGTTATTGCATTTTGTGAGAGCCGAACAGCCACGCCAGTAGATTTACCTATCGTGTGATTCCGGGAACACATCTGATGGACAATATTGGCAATAGACAGCCTCCTTCACGGTACCAATATGAAGGTAGAGCGTCAGACGGATGTAGAGCTTCATCTTTTACTTTAGAGTCAAACTTTTTACCGAAGGCCATACCCTTCGAGAAGCCCAACCGCTGAAGCAAGTGCCTTGCTCAGTGTTCATGGTAGCAAATTAGTTACATTTACTCCGGGAATACATGATTTGCCACTTTGAATATTGGATTACGGCAAACTATGGACTAAGCCGTTCGTCTCTCAAAGACGGTGGTAATGTTCTCGAACGGCTTAATCATCGATCTTATAAATAGTACATGAAATTATGGTGCCCGTAATTAAAATGTATACTAATGGGTTTCTCTGAACACAAATTTTTACTCCCGATACGGAGGATTACATTCTCGGCAGGTATGGCTCTCGGTAATAGGTTTAACTATATACAAGTAGGTAACGCTCCGAAACGGTATGTCGGTCTGCTTTAATATTTACTCCGAGAATTAAGGAGTCTATAGCCAATACGGTATGGGGCACTTACACACAGAATACCTATTTTGTCTCTCGGGATCCTAGAACACATGATGCTATTAACTTAGCCGTTCGAGACCGAAAGAATGTGGTAACGTTCTAGAGTAGTTTGACTATCTATTTTGCTATTCAGTCACGAAAATAAGGTCTCCGCCAGCTGTAATGACTACTATTTTGTTTCCGTGAGCACAAAGCAAGACACTCGCTAGTTCGGTGTTCGTTCTAGGTCGATAAGATATTCGATAAAAGGTTTAACTTTGTGCTAGTTGGTAACGTACTCAAACGGTTTGACTCTCGATCTTCCATTTCATAAATGAAATTAAGTAACCCGTCACTCAAATGTATAATAAATTGCTTCTCTGAACACGACAACGTCCCCTCGACACAGCGCGTTAGCTTCTCGAAATTTACGGCCTTCGTTAGTAGGTTTGACTCTATTATTGTACGTAACGATATTGGACGGTTTGACTCTCCACTTCATTGTTCACTCCGTGAATTGAGGTGTCTATTGCCAAATCTGTTCAACGCATTTACTCCCGCAATACATGGTTTGACTCTCGGAATAACAGGATATGTGAATCTATTGGATTTGCTGTGCGACTATCAGAAATGGTGGTAACGATGTGCACCTGTTCGACCATCGACCTTCTAATTCATAAATGAAATGAAGGTGCCCGTCCCAGACATGTATACTATTGTTCTTCCCTGAACACGAAGTTATACTCTCGATGAAGCGGGTGGGGTTCACGGAAGGCAAGGCCTAAGGCGTCTACTACCAATACTATTTACTAACCGAATATCTGGTTTAACTTTCGGAATCACAGGATAGCAGAACCTATTGCCTTAGCCGTTCGACTCTTGGCGAGCGTGGTAAAGCTCTGGAACGGTTTGATCCTCGATCTTCTATGTCATAAACGAAATTATGGTGCTAGTCGCTGAAATGAATACTAGTTTCTTTCTCTGAGCACGAACTCAATCTCTCGATGAAGCCGGTGAGATTCGCGGAAGTTATCGCCTTCTGCAATCATTTGCAATATACCAATTGGTAACGCACTAAAACGGTTTGACGCTCTACTTTAATATTCAAATCGTAAATTAAGGTGCTTATATCCAAAGCTGTTCAGCGGAATCACACCGGCAGTACCAGTTTTAACTGCGGAATCGCAGGATAGGTGAAGCTATTGACTTAGCAGTTCGTCTCCCACTGACGGTTGCAAAGGTGTCGAACGGTTTGACACTTGATCTTCCAATTCAGACACGAACTAAATGGTGCCGTCACAAAATATATACTAATTTGCTTCCATGAAAGCGAAGTTATGCTCTCGGTACAGCGCTATAGGCTTTCGGTGGGGAAGGGCTTCCGTAAAGCGTTTGACATTATATCGATTGGTAGCATTCTCAAACGCATTTACGCTCCACATTAATATACGTACCATGGTCTGCGGTGACTATTGCAGAACTGTTCAGCGGATGCACGACCGGAGTACCTCACTTGACCCTTGGAATCTAGGAATAAGTGAAACTATTGACATAGCTGTTCGTCTCTCAAAGAATGAAGTAACGTTCTTGAAAGGTTTGTCTCTCTGTCTTCTCATTCATACATGAAGTTAATTTGTCCGCCTCTGAAATGAAGACTACTTCCTTTCTCTGAACTGGAAGTTATACTCTCGATGAAGCCGACGATATTCGCGGAAGCAAACGGCATCGGTAAACGTTTGACTCTGTAGCAATTTGAAACGCTCTAAAATGGTTTGATGCTCTAAATTAGTATTCAAACCGTGAATTATGTTGTCTATTACCAATACCCTTCAGCGGTTTTACTCCCGGAATACCTGGCTTGTCTCTCGGAATGGCAGGATAGGTGAAGATTTTGACTCAGCAGTTTGTCTCTCACAGAGAGTGGCATCGTACTCGAGCGGATTGACCCTCGATCTTCTAATTCATACACGAAGCTATGGCGCCCGTCACTGAATTGAAGACTTATTTCTTCATCAGATGATGAAGTTATACTCTAGGCGAAGCCGCTGAGGTTCGCGGAAGGTGAGGCCATCGGTAAAACGATTGACTTTATAGCAATCGATAACGCGCTCAAACCGTCTGAAGCTCTTCTCTAATGTTCAAACCGTGAATTAAGGTGTTTATTGCCAAAACTCTTGGGCGGACTTACCACCGGAATACCTGGCTTGAGTCTCGGAATCGCAAGTATAGATGATGCTATTGATACAGCCGTTCGACTCTCAAAGAAGGTGGAAATATTCGCGAAATGTTTGAACCTCCATCTTCATATTCACAACAAAATTAAGGTCCACGTCACTAAAATGTTCCTAAATTTGATCAGCTGAACACGATGTTATACTCTCGATGAAGTGGGTGTGGTTCGGGGAAGGTACGGCTTTCGGTTAAAGGTTCAGCTTTATACCAATTGCTAAGATTCTCAAACGGTTTGACACCCTACCGTAATATTCAAACCGTGAATTATGGTGTCTATTGCCAAAACTCTTCAGCGGACTTAGGCCCATAATACCTGGTTTGACTCTCGCTATCGCAGAATACGATAAACTATTGACAATGTCGTTCGTTTCACACAGAAGGTGGTACCGATCTCGAAACGTTAGACCACCGATCTTGTAATTCATGCAAGAAATCAAGGTGCTCGTCACTAAAATGATCTGTAATTCGACCCTCTGATCACGATGTTATATTTTAGATACAGCGGGTTAGTTTTTCAGAGGGACTGATCTTCGGTAATACGTTTGACTTTACAGCAGATGGTATTGTTCTCAATCAAGTTGACGCTCTACTTTGACATGCAAACCCTGAATTGAAGTATCTGTTGCCAATACTGTTCAGGGGATTTACTCCAGGAATACCTGATACGATTCTCGGAATCGCCCGGTAGGTGAAGCTCTCGGAAGGATAGGTAATGGGTAAAAGGAATGACTTTATACCAATTGGTCATATTCTCTGACGGTTGGTCTCTCAACCTTAATACTCATGTCGTGATGTAAGGTATCTTTTGCCAATACTGTTCAATGGATTTACTTCCGTATTACCTGTTATGCCTCTTCGAATCCCTGGATGGTGAAGCGATTGATTTGGCCCTCCGCCTTACACAGAAGGTGGTAACTGCGGCTTTACACACGGATCACCTGGTTTGACCCGCAGAATCACAGGATAGGTGAAGCTACTGACCTAGCCGGTCGACTCTCAGAGAGGGTGGTAATGTTCATGATCTGTGTGTTTTCCGATCTTCTAATGCATACACGAAATTAATGTGCCCGTCACTACAATATCTACTAATTTTCTTCTCGGAACATGGAGTAATGTCCTCAATAATGCGGGCATGCTTCTCGGAAAGAATGGCCTACGGTAAAATTTAGAGTGTATATGAATGTGTAAAGTTCTAAAGTGACTTGACCTCCTGCAATAATATTCGAACAGTGATGGTACGGCAGATCGAGCAACACTACTGTATGGTCTCCGTTTATTTCTTAAGGCATGATTTTGAACCGCAAGCAATTCTTTCTTATTTTTATATTTTATACAAATAATGCAATTTACTGTTATGGTCATTACAATTTTCTTCGCAATTGTCTATTGTTAGTTGAAAAAATTGTATTTCTGTATACAAGTGTCTTTGGAAATAGGTGAGTGTACGCTTATGACATTATATTGATTAACTAACTGTTATTGTGTATGATCGTCTGTATAGGTAACAAAGCTGACGGAACAACACGACTGGAGTGCACTTGCAGTTGCGTTCGGTACATCGTAGCGACACTACTGTATGATTATCGATAATTTCTCCAACCTCGATATTGTATCGTATGCATTTTTTCCCATTTTTCCATTTATTTGTACATACTGTAAGATACTGCGGTGATATTTTCACTTCTCCAAAAAAATACAATTTCTGAAATAGAAAATTGGAGTGTTTGAATAAAGTCGGAAATATCATAACAGTAGATCACAGAATGTAGCAATAAATAGTGAATATCGAAAGAATGCATTCGGCACAATATCAAGGTTAGAGTAATTAACGAAGATAATACCGTAGTGTCGGTCCGATATGCCGAACGCACCTGCAAGACCATAACAGGCGCGTCGCTCCGGAGGCGTATGTACGTATAAAGACAATTATGTAAAATAAAAATGAGTTTCATCATGATATTGGCAAAAACGTACACTCAACTAATTCCAAAGAAACTTTCACTGACAAATACAATTTCTAAAACCAAAAATTGAAAATTTCGAAAAGAATTGGAGATATTGTAACAGTAAATTACAGTATATATAAATAAATGGAGGAATGCGAAGGAATGCTTGCGGTAGCATATCAAAGTTAAAGAAATTAACCTAGACGATACAGCATTTGTCGCTCCAACCTAGCGATCGCAACAACAAGACGAATCCAGTGCTTTCGCTCCTGCAGCGTAGGTACATAAGGAGACAATCATATATAATAACTAACAATTCAACAACTTATTGTTATAAGCGTACTCTCATCAAATTCCAAAGGCACTATTCATAAAATGTACAATGATTGATATGAGAAATTGGGTATTTTGATAATATCGAAAGAGTCGAAGCAGTAAATTACTGTATGTACTAATAAGTTGAATATAGTGAAAGAATGCAAGTGGCACAATATCAAGGTTAAAAAAATGAACATAGGCCATAGAGCAGTGTCGCTCCGATCTAGCGAACACAACTTCAAAACCAATCCAGCCATGTCGCACCGGACGCGTAGGTACGCATATAGACAATCATATAATGCATAAACAACCTTGGCAGAATATTGTCATATATGTACGCTCTACAATTTCCAAAGACACGTTTACTAAGAATTACAAATCCCTAAACTAAATTTATAATTATTACAAATCGAACATAACATAACAGTGAATTATAGCATATGAAATTTAATACATGACTACGAAAGATATCATACTGTACAATGTTAAGGTTAAAAATATATAGAAAGTCCATGCAGCAGTGACGCACCGATCTAATGAACGCTACTACAAGACCACAGGAGCCGTGTTTTTCTGGAAAAGCAGATTCGTATAGAGACAATCCTGTAAAATACCCATGAACTTAATAAAATATTGTCATAAACGTACATACAAATAATTCCAAAGTCACTTTTATTATGAAAAACAATTTTTCTCAACCAGAAATCGAAAATTTTGAAGAAAAAAAAATTGAGAATATCAAAACAGTAAGTTACAGTATGTAGAAATAAATTTAAATCTGCGAAAGAATTTTAACGATACAATATTGGGTTTAATGAAATTAACAAAGACCATATAGCAGTGTCGCTCCGATCATGTGAACGCAACTACAACATAATTCCAGCCGTGTCGTGCGGGAAGCCTATGTGCGCATAGAGACAATCCTATGAATTATCAGTCAATTTACCAAAATATTGTCATAAACAATCATTCTACTAATTCGATGGCACTTGTCATAAAAAATGCAATTATTAAAACAAAAAGTTTGAAGTTTTGAAAAATGGGAAACATCATTACTGTAAATTACAGTATGTACAAGGAAATGGAAAACTGGGGGAAATGACAACGGTACATAAGCAAGTTTAAAGAAATAAACGATGGTCTTCCAGGATGCACCGACGAACTGCCTTTCGCAACTGCAAGACCACTCTAGTCGTGTCGCACAGGAAGCGTAGTTACGTCTACAGACAATCGTAGAAGACAACAGTAAGTTTAACAAAATAATGTCATAAACGTATGCTCAACTAATTCCAAAGTCACTTTTACTGACAAATATGTTTTTTGAATTTAGAAACTGGAAATTATGAGAAAAATCGAAAATATCGTAACTGCCAATTGCAGTATGTAGAAATAAATATATATCTGAGATGGAATGCTTGCAGTACAATATTGAGGTTAATCAAATTAACGATGTCCATACTACAGTGTGGCCCAATCTACCGGTCGCAACTACAAGACCGCAAATGTCGAGTCACTCCGGAAGTATATGTGCGAATAAAGACAATCTCTTAAAGTGACAATAACTTTAACAAAATAATGTCATCAACGCAAGCTCATCTAATTCAAAAGGAACTTAACCTTAACAATACATTTTTGGGAATTAAAACTGGAAATATTGAAAAAAGTCGGAAACGGGATAAGAGGAAGTTGCAGTATGTATAAATAAACGGGAAACTGGGAAAAGTGCGCACTGGTCATAATCAGGGCTAAAGATAATAACGAAGATCATCCAGTAAGGTCGCTCCGACCTTCCGCACGCAACAACAAGGCCACTCCAGTCGCATCGCGCCGGAAGCGTAGGTACGAATACAGACAATCGTAGAAGATACCAATATGTTTAGCAAAATGTAGTCATTAATGTACACTCATCTAATTCCAACGGCACTTTTACTTAGAAATACAATTTTTGGAAATAAAAATTTGAAATAATGAAAAGAATTGAAAATATCACAACAATAAATCACAGAATGCATAAATAAATGGAATACTGGGAAAAATGCATACTGCACAGTCTCAAGACTGAAGAAATTAACCTAGACCATCCAGCAGTGCCGCTCAGATTTGCGGTACGCAACTAGAAGACCACTACCGTCGTGTTGTTCCGGAAGCGTAGGTACCCATAAACACAATCGCATAAAATAACAATATGATTAAAAAACTGATGTCATAAACGCACACTGAACTAATTCCAAAGAAACATTTCCCAAGAAATACAATTTTATAAATTAAGATTGGAAATTATGAGAAAAGTCGAAAAATCATAACAGTAAATTGCAGTATGCAGAAGTAAATAGAAATTTGCGAAAGATTGCATGCGGTACAATATTGTGGTTAAAAAGGATAACGAAGAACATGCGGTATGTCGCTACGATCTGGCGATCGAAACTTCAAAACCACTCCACTCGTGTCGCGCTGTACGCGAGGTACGAATACAGAGAATCATATAAAATAAGAAGAAGCATAAATCGACATTTTCATAAATGTAAACTCAACTAATTCCATAGACACTTTTATAAAAGAATACATTCTTTGAACTTATAGACTGGAAGTTATGAAACAAATCGGAAATATCGTAAAAGAAAAATGCAGTATGTGTTAATAAATGGATGGCTGGGATATAATGCATACTGCACAATGTCCTGGTTATCAAATTAACGAGAACCATCAAGTAGTGTCGCTCGGATCTGTTGAACGCAAATACAATATAACTCCTATCGTGTTGTATCGGTAGCGTAGGTGCGTATACAGACAATCATATACAATAACTATAAGTAAAATAAAACAATGTTATAAACCTAGACTCAACTCAATCAATAGACAAGTTGCCTCATTAATACAATTTTTGTAATTAAAGCCTGGAAATTATGAAAAAAATCGAAAATATCATAACTATAAGATGGAGTATGTAGATGTAAATAGAAAACTGAGAAAGAATTCTTACGACACATTATTATGGTTAATCATATTACCAATGACCACAGAGTCTTGTATCTCAGATCTACCGTACGCAACTAGAATGACATTCCAGTCGTGTCGTTGCGGCAGCGTATGTTCGTGTACAGACAATCGCATTATACATCAACAAATTCAACAAAATATCGGTACAAACGTTCACTTAACCAATTCCAATGACACTTTTTCCAAAAAATATGACGCTTGAAATTAAATATTGGGAATTTTGAAAATGGTTGAAAATATCATAACAGTTATTTACAGTGAGTATAAATAAATGGGAAACTGGGAAAAATGCATACGTTGCAAAGATGAAGGTTAGAGACAATATCCTAGACCATCCAGCAGTGCGGCTTCGTTTTGCCGTACGCTACTAGATGACCTCGAATGTCGCGTCTCTCAAACAGAGTTATTATATATGCAGACCATCGTACGAAAAAGGAATAAGTTTAACAAAATATTGACACAAACGTACACTCATCTGATGCCAAAGACACTGTTTCTAAGAATCACAATTCTTTAAACGAAAAATTGAAAATATTGAGTAACATTGAATATAACATATCAGTAAATTACAGTTAGAAACACTACATGGAAGACGGCAAAAGAGTCTCTGCAGTGTAATATCCAGGTTGTAGAAATTAACGAAGACCATACTGTAGCATCGCTACGATCTACCGAACACTACTACGAGGTCATTCCAGTCGTGTCGCACTGGATGCGTCGGTATGTACACAGACAACCGTATAAAATAACAATATGTACAACAAAATATTGGCATAAACGTACACACAATTGTTTCCGAATCGAATATTACTAAGAAATACAATTCTTGATATTCACAATTGGATATTTGGAAGAAAATCGGAAATACCAAACGTGTAAATTGCAGTATGTAGAAATAAATAGAAAACTGCGAAAGGTGCATACGGTACAGTATCAAGGTTCAAGAAGTTAACGTAGATCATACCTTAGTTTCGCTCCGATATACCGAACGCAAATACAGGATCACTACAGCCGTGTCGCTCCGACAGAGTAGATACTTATGCAGACAATCATACAAAATAACAATATTTTTAACAAGATAATGTCATAAACGTACACTCAACTAATTTCAGTGGCACTTTTAATAAGAAATACATTTCCTTATATAAAAATTGAAAATTTCGAACAAGAACGAAAATATAACAACAGTGAATTGCAGTATCTATAAATAAATAGAAAACTGTGACAGAATGCATATGGTACAAAATCATGCCTAAGGAATTGACTGAAACCATACAGTAATGCCGCTTCGCGCTGCAGTCTATAACTACAAGACATCGATATAACTTCATCTAACCTGTGATAGCATGAGTATATGCAGGTATTCCGTGTGTAAATCCGCTGAACAGTATTGGCCATAGACACATTAATTCGCGGGTTGAATATTAATGTAGTGCGTCAAACTCTTTGGGTGCATTACCAATTGGTATAAGGACGAAAATTTTACCGAGGGCATTACTTTCCGAGAAGCATCACCCGCTGCAGGGAGTGTCTGGCATAGTGTTAGTGGAATCAAATTATTAAACATTTGAGCAGACGGACACCATATTTTCGTGCATGAACAGAAAAATCGAGACTCTAGCTGTTCGAGATCGGTACCACCTGCTTTGTAGGACGCAAAGCTACGTTCATAGCATCACCTATCCAGTGGCTCCGTAATTAAAGCGAGGTATCCCAGGAGTAAATGCGTTGAACAGGATTGGTAAAGCACTTCTAAATTCACAGTATGAATATTAAAGTGCAATGTCAAACCGTTGTAGAACGTTACATATACGTATAGGGGTCAAAAGTTTTACCGAAGGCCTTACCTTCCGCGAACTTCACCCGCTGCATCGAGAGTATTACTTCGTGACTATAGAAGCACATTAGTATACATAATATAGACGGGCACCTTTGTTCCGTGCATGAATTAGAAGATCTCCGGTCAAACCGTTGAGACCTTTGCCACGTTCGCTGAGAGTGGAGCGGCTAAGACAATAGCATCTACTATTCTCTGATTCCGAAAGTAAAACCAGGTATTCCGGGAGCACATACGCTGGACAAGATTGGCAATAGACAGCTTATTTCACGGTATGAATGTGAAGGTAGAGCGTCCAACGGTTATAGAGCTTTATCTTTTAATTTAGAGTCAAACTTTTTACCGAGGGCCATACCTTCCCAGTAGCCCAAACAGCTGTAGCAAGTGTCTTGCTCAGTGTTCAAGGTAGAGAAATAGTAACATTTACTCCGGGAATACATGGTTTGACTCTTAGAGTATTTGAATACGTCAAGCAATGGACTTAACCGATCGTCTCTAAAAGAAAGAGGTAACGTTCTCGAACGGTTTGACCCTCGAACTAATAAGTAGTACCTGAAATTATGGTGCCTGTCACTAAAATTCATACTAACTTGCTTGTCTGAAAAGGAAGCCACACCCACTGTAGAGCACGTTAGCTTCTAGGAAGGTAAGGCCTTCGGTAGAATGTTTGAGTCTATACGAATAGGTAAAGCTCTACAACGGTTCGATGATCTGCATTATTATTCATACCGTCAAATAAGCTGTCAATTGCCAATACTGTTGAGCGGATTACACCAGGAATACCTGGTTTGGCTCACCGAATCCCTGGATAGGTGAAGGTATTGACATAGTCGTTCAACTCCGACAGAAGGGGGCAACGTTCTCAAGCGGTTTGACACTCGATCTTGAAATTCATACTTGTAATTAAGGATCATGTCGCCATAGTGTATACTAATCTGCTTCTCTGAACACGAAGTAATATCCTCGATATATGGGGTCAGCATCTCTGAAGGTAAGGCCCTCTGTAGAATGATTGATTTTATAGGAATAGGTAACATTGTGCAACAGTATACCGGTCTTCTTTAATATTCATACCCTGAAGTAAGGCGTTTATTGCAAATACTGCACTGGGCATTTACTCCCGGAGTACCTGGTTTGCCTATCGGAATAGCAGGATATGTGAAGCTATGCACTTAGCCGCTCGACTCTCAATGAAGATGGGATCGATCTCGAACGGTCTGATTGTCGATCTTTCTATTCATTCGTGACAATAAGGCGTCCTTCTGCTAAAATGTATATAATTTGTTTCGCTGAGCACAACGTTATACCAACGATACAGCGGGTTATGATCTCAGAAGGTATTCTTTCCGGGAAGGAGTATTACGGCATGCCAATTGGTAACGTTATCAAACGGTTTGACGCTCTGCATTAATATTCATGCCGTGAATAAAGGTGTCTATTACTATTACTGTTCTGCACATTTGCTCCTGGAGTACCAGGCTTCACTCTCGGAATCGCAACTATAGGTGATGCTATTGACTCAGCCGTTCGATTCTCAAAAAAAGTGGTAACATTCGCGAAAGGTTTGACTCCCGATTTTGCTATACATACATGAAAATGAGGTGTCCACCTGTTAAAATGGTAAAACGTAATTCCGTGACTTCTCAGCAGAACACTCCCTGCAGCTGGATAAGCTTCACAGAAGATAAGGTCGTTTGTAGCAACGTTAATTCTATACGAATAGGTACCCTTCTGCACGGTTTGACACTCTAATTTAATATTCAAACCGTGAATTAATTTTATTTCATCGGAATTAATCCCGGAATACCAGGTTTTGTTCTTGGTATCACAGTTCAGGTGAAGCTATTGACTTAGCGGTGCAACGGTCAGGAAAGTAGGTAACGTTGTCCAGTTGTTTGAATCTCGATTTTCCTATTCATACATGAAATTCAGGAGACCGCCACTAAAATTTACAGTAATACTTTCCACTAATCACGATTTTATAATCTCGATACAGCGGGATAGGTTCTCCGCAGGTAAGGCTTTGGGTAGATGGTTTGACTCAAAACAAATTGGTCACGTTCTCAAATTGTGTGGCGCTCTGCTTTAATAGTCAAACCATGAAATAAGGTGTCCATTGTCAATAGTGATTGCTCTCGGAATACCTGGTTTGCATCTCGGAATCACAGCCTAGGATATAGTATTGAAATAGCCGATCGGCAAACACAGACGGTGGTAACGTCCTCGAACAGTTTGACACTCGTGCTTCTAAATCATACGTGAAATTATGGTGCCCGTCACTAAAATATGTACTAATTCTTCCCCCTGAACACGATGTTATACTCTCGATACAGCGGGATACGATCTAGTAAGGTAAGGCCTTAGGTGAAAAGTTTGACTCTACAGCAAACGGCAACGCTATACAGCGTTTTGACTCTGTAGTTGAATATCTGTAACCAGAAATAGGACGTCTAATGCCAATACTGTACGGCGCATTTACTTCCGGTATACCAGGTTTGGTTCTCGTAATCACAGGAGACGTGAAGGGATTGACTTATCCGTTAGATTCTCAACCAAGGTGGTATCGTTCGCAAAAAGTTTGATCCTCGAGCTCCTGATGCGTACATGAAATTAAGATGCCCGTCACTAAAATGTGAACTAATTTGTTTTACTGGACGCGAAATTATGCTCTCGATACAGCGGGTTAGGTTCTGGGAGGGTATGGTCTCCCGTAAAAGGTTTGACTTTGTACCAATAGGTAACGTTCTCAAACATCTTCACGCTCTACCTTAATATTCAAACCCTGGATTAAGGTGTCCATTGTCAATAGCGTACAGCGGCTTTACTTAAGGAATACCTGGCATCACCCCCGAATCGCAAGATAGGTGAAGCTATTGACTTAGCAGCGCGATTCTCAAACAAGGTCATAACGTTATCGAGCAGATTGAAACTCGATCTTCTTCTTCATACATGAAATTATGGTTCCCGTCACTACAATGTCTGCTAGTTTGTTTCTCTGGACAAGACGTTATACCCACGATACAGGGGATAATATTCCCGGAAGGTAAGGTATCCGATAACGAGTATGACTTTATACTAATTGGTAAAGTTCTCGAAAAGTTTGACTCTCTACTATAATATTCATGCGGTGGATTAGTGTTTCTATTTCCAATACTGCACAGCGTATTTTGATCCGGGATATCTCGTTTGACTTTTGCAATCACAGGATATATGAAGTTATGGAATTACCTGTTCGTCTCTCAGAAGGTAGCAACGTTCTCATGCGGTTTGACACTCGGTCCTCCAAATCGTGCATGAAGCGATGGTGCCTTTCACTAATGTGTATTTGATTTTGCTTCCCTGAATACGAAAATATACTCTCGATACAGCTTCCCGAAAAGTAACGCCATCGTTAAAAATTTGACTCTATTCCAATACGTATAATTCTCCGACGACTTCACTCCCTACTTTAATGCCCATGCCGAGAATATAGGTGTCAATTGCCAACGCTGTACACAGATTTACACCCAGAATACCTGGTTTGACACTCGGAATCACGGGACAGGAGAAGCTACTGACTTAGCCGATCGTCTCTCACAGAAGGTGCTAAGAATCTGGAACAGATTGGCCGTCTACTTTTTTTGTTCAAACCGTGAATTAAGGCGTCTATTGGAAGTACTGTCCATAGCATTTGCTCCAGCAATACCTGGTTTGACTTTCCGAATCACACGATAGGTAAAACTATTCACCTAGCCACTTGACTCTCAAAGGAGGTGGAAACGTTCACGGACGAATTGAACCTACTTCTTTCTATTGATACATGCCATTAAAGTGTCCGTCTTCAAAAGAGTCTACTAATCTGTTTCCTTGAACACTAAACAAGTCACATTCTGCAGCGGGGTATGTTCTCGGAGAGCAAGGTATCCGATACAAAGTATGAACATGTACCAGTAGGCACCGTTCCACGGTGATTCGAATAGCTATATTACTATGTATACCGTAAATTAAGTAGTCTATTGCCAATACCGTACTGCGGATTTACTCCCGGAATATCTGGTTTGATGCTCGGAATCGCAGAATTGGTGAAGCTATTGATATAGCCGATCGACGCCCAAAGAAGGTGGTATCGCTCTCTAAACGTTTGACACTCGATCTTCTAATTCGTTCATGAAATTATGTTTCTCGTCACTAAAATGTATAGCAGGTCGTACCTCTGATTACGGCGTTATACTCTCGATTCAGCTGGTCAGCTTTACGGAGGGTAAGTAAGTAGGATATTATCCCTACACGAATTGGTAATGTTCTACTACGGCTTGACGGCCAGCTTTAATATTCAAACCGTGAGTTGTGGTTTCTATGGCCAAGTCTATACAGCCCATTTACTCCCGGAATATCTGGTTTAACTTTGGGAACCCCAAGGTATATGACATAGCCGTTTGTCTTACACAGAAGGGGGTGATTTTCTCGAACGGATTGACACTCGATTTTCTAATTCAAGCATGGATTTAAGAAGCCGTCACTAATGTGTATAGTAATTTGATTCCCTAAACACGTAGCTGTACTCTTGATACGGCGAGTTAGCTTCTCCGTCGGTAAGGCACTCGGTGACGCGTTTGACTGATATTGCAGATAGTAACGTTCTAACGCGGTGTGACGACCTATTTTAAAATTCCTGGTGAAAATTAAGGTATACATTGCCAATAATCATCATCACATTTACTGTCGGATTTCCTGGTTTGACTATGCGAATCGCAGGATGGGCTACGCTTTTGAGTCTGGCGTTCGAATCTCAAGGAAGTTGTTAATGTTCTTCAACTGTTTGAATCTCGATTTTCTAAAAGATACATAAAACTAAGGTGCCTGTCAATTAAATGTCTACTAACTTGTATTACTGAACACGAAATAATACTCTCGATAGAGCGGGTTAGCATCTCGGAAGGAAAGGCCTTCGGTATAATAATGTACTCAATACCATTTCCTATCGTGCTACAACGGTTTGGCACTGTACTTTAATGCTCTTACCGTGAATTAAAGTGTTTATTGACAGTAATATTCCGCGTATTTACTCCCGGTATACCTAGCTTGGCTCTCGGATTCATAGGCCATGTGGTGCTATTGACTAAGTTGTGTGTCTTTCAAGAAAGGTGGTATCGTTCTGGAATGATTTGACCCTCTATCTTGTAATTCATACATAAACTTATGATGCCAATCACTCAAAGGTATACTGTTGTCTTTGTCTGATCACGAAGTTATACTCCCGACACGGCGGGTTACCTGCTCGAAAGGTAGGACTTTCGGTAAAGGGTTTGTCTCTATACCGATGAGTAACGTTCTACAACGGATTGGCGGTCTGCTTTAATATTCATACCTTGAATAAAGGTGTCCATTGCCAATACCCTTCAGCCAAATCGCGCCTGGAATACCTGGTTTGACTCTCGGAATCACAGTATAGGTGAAGCTATTAACTATAACTTTCGATTGTCAACTCAGGTGGTAATGCTCTTGAATGGTTTTACCCTCGATCTGTAAAGTCATGCATGAAATAAAGATGCCCGCCTCTATAGTATACAATAACTTGTTCCTCTGTACACGATGCTATGCTCTCATATACAGCGGATAAGGCATTTGCAGTATACGGTCTTCAGTAAAACGTTTGACGTTATACCAATAGGTATCGCTCTCAATTGGAGTGACTTTCTACTTTCATGTTAAATCCGTGAATTACGGTGTCTAATGGCAACACTGTTCTGCGGATTTACGCCCGGAATACCTGGCTTGACTCCCGGAATCAATGGGTAGGTGAAGCTAATAGCTAAGGCGTTCGATTCTCAACTAAGGTGGTAACGACCACGATCAGTTTTACCCTCAATCTTCCAATACATACATGATGTTAAGGCCAGCGACACTAAAATGTTTACTAATTTGCTCCACTAAACACGAAGACATAATCTCGATGCAGCGGGTTAGCTTCTTCGAAAGTAGGGCCTTCAGTAAAAAGTTTGAAAATATAGCAATACGGAACGTCAAAAACGGTTTGACTCTGTAAATTAATATTCATACCATGAAATTGCGTATCTAATGACAATACTGTACAGTGGTTTCAGCCCCGGACTACCTGGTTTGACTCTTGGAATCACAGGATAGATGACGCTGTTCAGACTTTGCTGGGCGATTCTCCAAGAAGGTAGTTACAATCTAGGACGGTTTGACACACGATCTTCCAATTCATACTTGGATCGTTGGTGCTCGTCACAAGAATGCATACTAATTTGCTACTCCGAACACGAAATATTCCTCTCGGTCCAGCGGTGTAGCCTCTCGGATAGTTACGTATTTGGTAAGTAGAATGTTTTTATACCAACTGGTAACGTTCCCCGACGGTTTGACGGCCTGCTTTAATATTGATGGCGTGAACCAAAGTGCCTATTGCCAACACTGTACAACGCATTCACTCCCGCACAATGATTCTGAAGGTCAAACCAAGAATTCCGGAAGTAAATCCGCTTTACAGTATTGGATTCTCACACCATACCTTCCAAAGTGCAGAGTCAAACCGTTCTAGATCATTACGAATTAGCATAGAGTCAAACTGTTTACCGACGGCCTTACCTTCCGGGAACCCCAGTAGTGGTTGGCTCCATTAGTGTCCATCGGAAACAATTAGTCGTCATTTTGGCAGACGAACACCTCATTTTCATGTATGATTAGGACGATCGAGAGACAAGCGATACGAGATCGTTACCACATTTTTCGAGACTCCAACTGCTATATCAATGAAAACACTTGTCCTGTCATTCCGAGACTCAAACCAGGTATTCCGCCAGTTATTCCTCCGCACAGTATTGGCAATAGACACCTTAATCACGGTTTGAATATTAAAGTGGAGCGTCAAACTGTTTGAGAGCGTTCCCAGATTGTATAACGTCAATCGTTTCACCGAAGGCCTTACCGTCAGCGAACCTCTTCGGCTTCATTGAGAGTATAAGTTCGTGATCAGGCAAGGAGATTAGTATCCATTTCAGTCACGGGCGCCTTGATTTTACGTATGAATTAGAAGATCGAGCGTCATTCATTTCGAGAACTATACCACCGACAGCGAGGGACGAACGACGTAGTCAATACCTTCACCTATCCAGTGATTCCGAAAGTCGTACAAGGAATTCGTGGTGTCAATCCGCTGAAAAGTATTGGCAATAGACGCCTTATTTCACGGTTTGAATATTAAAGCAGACCGTCAAGCCGTTGTATCGCGTTATCAATTGGTACAGGGTCAAACATTTTATGGATAGCCCAATCTTCGGTGAAGCTAAGCCGCCGTATCTAGATTATAACATCGTAATTACAGCAAAATAACTGTCACCGTTTCAGTGTCGGGCACCTTAAATACATGTATGAATTAAACGATCGTGAGTCAAGCCGTGCGTGAATGTTGACAGCTTCTGAGGGAGCCTTACGGCTACGTAAGTTGCTTCACCCATACCGTCATTCGGAGAGACTAACCAGATATTCCGGGGTAAATTCACTGAACAGTGCTGGCGATATACACCTCAATTCACGGTTTGAATATTATAGTAGAGCGCCAATCCGTTTGAGATCCATACCAATTGCTATAATGCCAAATGATTTACCGAAGACCTTAACCTCCATGAAACTATCCCGCTGTAGCATGCATCTTGCTTAGTGTTCAAGGAAAGTAATTAGTAGACATTTTAGAAGACGAGCAATTCAATTTCATATATCAATAGGAAGATCGCGGGTCAAATACTTCTAGAACGTTACTACCTTCTTCGATAGTCGAACAGCTAAGTCGAACAGCTTAACCTATCCGCTGATTCCGTGGGTCAGATCATGCGTTCCAGAAGTCAATCCACAGTCCAGAACTACCAACGGACATATTGAGTCACGGTATGAATATTAAAGTATAGCGCAAAAACCTTGTAGTACGTTACCTACTGGAATAGTGTCAACCTTTTAGCAGAAGGCATTACTTTCCGAGGGTATTACTTTCGGCTGTAACGAGAGTGTAACTTCGTGTTCATAGAAGCAAATTGGTATACACCCTAATCACGGGCATTTTAATTTCATATATGATGTAAAAGATCGGGTGTCAAACCGATGAAGAGCGGCACCGCATTCCTTGAGAATCGGACTGAATAGTCCACAGCATTACCTGCCGTGTGATTCCGAGCGTCAAATCAGATATTTCCGGACTATATACGCTGAACAGTATGGACAATGTATACCTTAATTCGCGGTTTGAATATCAAAACAGAGAACCAAACCGCTTGTGA
>NW_027470912.1:0-31273 GCF_051020765.1 Lasioglossum baleicum | reverse complement strand
TCCCGCTTATGACAATACATTGATAAGCTTCATATTACCTTGTATGCTTGTCTGTATACGTACCTATGCTTCTGAAGCGACACGCTTGGAGTTGACTTGTAGGTGCGTACGGCAGATCGGAGCGGCATACTGGATGACCTTCGCTATTTCCTGTAACCACGATTTTACTCCGTATGAATTTATCACCAATTTTTCCATTTGTTTATTCATTCTGTTATTTATTGTTATGATATTTTCGATTTTCTATGAAATTTTCAATTCTTAATTTAAAAAGTTGTATGTCTTAGTAAAATTGTACTTGGAATCAGTTGCGTGTACGTTAATGACTATATCATGTTAAATTCTTTCTATTTTATATGATACGTTGTATACGTATCATACCTACGCTTCCTGCGTGGTACGGCTGTAGTGGTCTTGTAGTTAGGTACGGCAGATTGTAGCAGCATACTGGATTGTCCTCGTTAATTTCTGTGACTCATGTTTTTGATCTGTATGCATTGCTTCCCAATTTGTCCATTTATTTTATACGTTCTTTAATTTACTGCAATTATTTTTTCGATTTTTCTTCAAAATATTCAATCTTTGTCTTAGAAAAATGTACTTCTTAGGAAATGTGACTTTGGAATTAGTTCAGTGCACCCGTATGATATTATTTTGTTCAGCTAATTGTTATTTTGAATGATTGTCCGTGTATGTACCTACGCTGTTTGCGAGAGACGACAGGCGATGTCTTGTAGTTGCGTACGACAAAACGGAGCGAGACTACTAGATGGTCTTCGATAATGTTTTTAACCTTCATACTGTACAGTATGAATTTATTCCCAGTTTTTCCTTTATTTGTACATACTGTATGCTGCTGCTATGATGTTTTCTCTGCTCCTATAAAATACAATTTCTGAGATTAAAAATTGGACGGTTTGAATAAAATCGGAAATATCATAACAGTAGATCACAGAATGCAGAAATAAATAGTGAATATCGAAAGAATGCATTCGGCACAATATGAAGGATAGAGAAATTAACGAATATAATACCGTAGTGTCTATCCGACATGCCGATCGCAACACCAAGGCCATAACAGGCGTGTCGCCCCGAAAGAGAATGTACGTATAAAGACAATTATGTAAAATGAAAATAAGTTTCGTCATAATATTGGCATATACGTACACTCAACTAATTCCAAAGACCATTTACTGATAAATACAATTTTTAAAACCATACATGAAAATTTTGAAAAGAATTGGGGATATCATAAGAGTAAATTACATTATGTAGAAATAAACAGAATGCAGAAAAATAATGGACACGTTACAATATCAAGGTCAAAGAAATTATCAAAACCATACAGCACTATCGGCCCGATATTCCGAACGCAAGTGCAAGAGAACTCCACCCGTGTCGCTTCGGAAGCTTAGGTGCGTACACGCACTATCGTTTAAAATGACAACAAATACTGAAAACTGATGTCTTAAACGTACACTCACCTTATTCCGAAAACACTTTTCATAAAATGGACAATGATTCATATTAAAAAATGGGAATTTTGAAAAAAGTCGTATGTATTAAATCAGTAAACTACAGTATATATAAATAAATGGAAGAATGCGTAGGAATGCATACGGTTCTATATAAAGGTTATAGAAATTAACGTAGGCCATACAGCAGTTGTCGTTCTGACCTTGCGAACGAAACAACAAGACGAATACCGTCCTGTCGCTCTCGCAGCGTAGGTACATATAGAAACATTAACACAATGTAACAACAAATTATACAAAGCATGGCCATAAACGTACACTCAAGTAATTCCAAAGGCGCTCTTAAAAAAAATACAATAATTAAAATTAGTAAATAGAAATTGAAACGAAATCGATGAAATCACAGCTAAATATTACAGTACGTAGAAATAAATAACAAAGATGGGAGGAACTGCATATGGTACAAGTTCACGGTAAAAGAAATTAACGTAGACCATCCATTATCGTTGCTCCGATCCACAATACGCAACTAAAAGTCCACCACAGCCCTGTCGCTCCAGAATCGGATATATGAATACAGACAATCATATAAAATAACGACCAGCTTGACAAAATATTGTCATAAACGTACACACAACTGATTCCAATGACACTTTTATTAAGAAATACAATTTTTTAAATAAAGATTACCAAATGCTAAAAAAGAATCGAATATATCATATCTGTAAATTACAGCACGATAAAATAAAAAGAAAGGTGCGTGAGAATGCATACGGTACAATATTAGGGAAAAAGAAATTAACAAAGATCAGACAGTACTCCCCACCGATCTGTCGCACGAAACTACAAGACTACGCCAGTCGTGTCTCTCTGGCAGCGTAGGAACGTATACCATCAATCATTCAAAATAACAAAGAATTTAACATAATGTTGTTATAAGCGTACACACAAATAATTGGGTAGACACTTCTGCTAATGAAAACAATTTTTTATACTAAAAATTGAAAATTTTCATAAGAATCGAATATATCATACACTAAATTAAAGTATGCATAATTAAATGGATGACTGGGTAAAAATGCAGACGGTACAATATCAAGGTTAATGGAATTAACGAAGATCATGCAGTAATGTCGATCCGATCGACCGTATGAAACTGCAAGACCAGTCCAGGCGCGTCCTTCCGGCAGCGTAGGTACATATAGAGGCAATCATATAACATAACATAGAATTTAACAAACTTTTGTAATAAACGTTCACTCTACTAATTCTATGACATTTGTCCTAAAAAATGCAATTATTAAAACAAAAAGTTTGAAGTTTTGAATAAAAATGGGAAATATCATAACTGTAAATTGCAGTATGTATAAGAAAATGGAAAACTTGGGAAAATGACAACGGTACATAATCAAGATTAACGAAATAAACGAGGGCCTTCCAGTATGCCGCGCCAATCTGGCTTTCGCAACTGCAAGACCAATCCAGTCTTATCGCGCAGGAAGCGTACGCACGTATACAGACAATCGTATAAGACAGCTGTAAGTTTAACAAAATGATGTCATAAGCGTACAATCTACTAATTCCAAAGACACTTTTACTAAGAAATACATTTTTTGATATTAAAAACTGGGAATTATAACTTAAATCGAAAGTATCGTTACATTCAATTACAATATGTATAACATAATGGTAGACTGCGAAGAAATGCATACGGTTCAAAATGAAGGGCAACGGAATTAATCATGACTATACATAGTGCCGCTCCGATGTACCAAAGGCAACTCGAAGACAACCCCTGTCTTGTCGTTCGGGAAGCGTAGGTACCTAGACAGACAATCATATAAAATAACAATACGATTAAAAAACTGATGTCATAAACGTACACTCAAATAATTCCAATGTCACTGTTACAGAATATTACAAATCTTTAGATTAAGAATTAAAAGTTTTTAATAAAATTGAAAATATCAATGCAATATATAACAGTCTGCATAAATAAAGGGAAGACTGGGATAAAATGCATACGGTACTATATCAAGGTTGATGAAATTATCAAAAACCATCCAGTAGTGCCGCTTCGATCCGCCGTACGCAACTGCAAGACATCGCCTGTCGTGTTACACTGGCACCGTAGGTTCGTATGGAGACAATCATGTAAAATAACAATAAGTTTAACAGAATAATGTCACAAAGGAATACTCGACCAATTCCAAAGACACTATTAATGGGAAATACAATTTCATAAAATTGAAATTGAAAATTATGAAAGAAAAATCCAAAATATCAGAACACTAAAATTACAGTATGCTTAAGTAAATGGACAACTAGGAGAAAATGAATACAGTACAAAGTCAGAGTTAAATAAATTAACGAAGGCCATCGAGTAGTGCCGCCCCGATCTACAGAAAGCAACTGCAAGACCACTCCAGTCCTGTCGCGCACTGTATCGTACTTGCGTATAGAGACAATCATTTAAAATGACATTAAATTTAACATCATAATATCATGAACGTACACTCACGTAATACCAAATTCACTCTTGCGGAGAAATATAATTTTTTAAACTTGAAATTGAAAATTCTGGGGGAAAAAAATTGAAAATATCAAAACAGAAAGTTCCAGTATGAAGAAATAATTAGATATCTGCGAAAGATTGTAAACACTACAACATAGGGTTTAAAGAAATTGACAAATACCATACAGCTGCGTCGCTCCGATCATGTGAACACAACTACTGCATAATTCCAGTTGTGTCGTGCAAGAAGCATAGGTACGTATACTGACAACCGTATAAAATAACAATATGTATAACAAAATATTGGCATAAACGTACATTCAACAATTTCCAGGTACACATTTACTGAGAAATACAATTTTTTATTTAACAATTGGATATTTTGAATTAAATCGGAAATATCTTACATGTAGATTGCAGTATGTTGAAATAAATAGAAAACTGTGAATGAATTCGTACATTACATATGGAGACAATCATATATTATAACAGGTTACATAACAAAATATTGTCACAAACGTATGCTCAACTAATTCCAAAGGCACTTTTCATGTACGATTCAATTTCTGAAATAAAAAACATGAAATTTTGAAAAAAATCGAAAATATCATAAGAGTATATTACAGTTCGTGTTCAGTTAAAGAAATGAGTCTCCATTTCAGTGACGGGCACCTTAACTTCATGTATGCATTAGAAGATCGAACGTCAAACCTTTCGAGAACGTTACAACCTTATTTTAGAGACGAACGGAAAAGACAGTGGCTTCACCTATCCTGTGATTCGGGGTGGCAGCCAGGTATTCCGGAAGTAAATCCGCTGCACAGCATTGGCAATTGGTACGATAATTTGCGGAGTGAATACTAAAATAGAGCGTTACGCCGTGTGAGACCGTTACTGATTGCCATAAAGTCAAACGTTTCACCCAAAGCCTTACCGTCGGAGAAGCTAACTCGCCGTATCGTGAGTGCAGTACGTGTTTAGGAAAACACACTAATATTCAATTTAGTGACGGCACCATGAATTCATGCATGAAACAGAAGATCGACTGTCCTGCCGTTCAAGAGCGTTGCCACCTTCTGTGACATATAAATGGCTAGGACAATAGCTTCATTTAACCAGTTATTTGGACAGTCAAACCAGGTATAACGGGAGTAAATCCGGTTCACAGTATTGACAGGAGACACTCTATTTCACGGTATAAATATTAACGAACAGAGTCAAACCGCTGTTGAGAGGTACTTATAGGGTATAGACTCAAATTCTATACCGATGGCCTTACCATTCGAGAACATAACCAGCAGTATCGAGGGTATGGCTTCGTGTTCAGGGAAGACAATACATATCCACATTACATACGGCCACCTTCATTTCGTCTATGATTCAGCATATCGAGGTTCAATCCGATCGAGAAGGTTTCAACCCTCCTTGGGCAAGGCAGAGTCAATAGCTTCACCTATCCTGTGATTCCGAGAGACAAACCAGGCTTTGCGGCACCAAATTTGCTGAACAGTATTAGCAAAAGACAACTTAATCCACTGTTTGTAAATTATAGTAGAGCGTCAATCCGTTTGAAAACGTTACCAGTTGGTATAGAGTCACATGCTGTACTGAATACCATACCATCTGAATGCCGAACACGCTGTATCGAGAGTATATCTTCGTGCTCAAGGAAGCAAATTAGTATACATTTTAGTGTACGGCACCATATTTTCATACATGAATATCAATATCGAGAGTCCAACCGTTCGAGAACGGTATCACCCTCTTTGTGGGTCGAATGCCTAAGTCAGAAGCTTCACTTATCCTATGATTCCGAGGGTCAAACCTTGTGCTCCAGGTGTAAATCGGCAGAACAGTATAGACAATAGCCAATAGGCACCTTAGTTCACGGAATGATCTGTAAGGTTGAGGACTAATCCGTAGCTGAACCATGGCAAATTGGTTCAAAGTCATTCTTATTAACCTATTCCGTACGTACCGAGAACTCATGCCGTCATAGCAATTGTTTTGCTTCCTGTTCGCAGAAACGTATTAGTAGGCATATTAGCCGACCGAGACCATATGTTCATGATGGAGTAGAATATTCGGGGATGAAGCCGTTCGAGAACGTTCCCACCTTCGTCTTTAGTCGAACGGATAAGTAAATAGCTTCGCATATACTGAGATTCCGGAAGTCAAGTCTGATAACCCAGGAGTAAATGCACAGTACAGTATTGGCAATAGACACCACAATTCACGGCTAGAGTATTAAAGCAGGCCGTCAATACGTAGTAGAACATGACCTATTCGTGTTGGTTTAAATGTTTTACAGAATGCCTTACCATCCCAAAAACTGACCCTCTATATCGAGAGTATAACACGGTGTACAGATGTACGTGCTTGTATACATTTTTGAGACGAGCACCATAATTTCATGCATGAATTGGAAGATTGAGTGTCACACCGTTCGAGAACGTTGCCACCATCTTTTATAGTTAACGGCTGCACCTTTCCAGTGATTCAGGGATTCAAACCATGCATTGCTGCAGTAAATCCGCTGAACAGTATTGCAATTAGACACCTTGATTCTCGGTTTAAACAGTAAAGAAGAGCGTCAAACCATTCGAGAACGTTACCACCTTCTGTGAGAGACGAACGTCTAAGACAATAGCTTCACCTATCCTGTGATTCCGATAGTCAACTCAGGTAATCCGGGTGTAAGTCCGCTGAAGAATATTAGTAACTGACACCTTAATTCACAGCGTTAAAATTAAAATACATCGTGAAACCGTTGTTCACGTTAGCAATTTTTATAAAGTCAAACGCATTACCGAAGTCCGCTCGATTCGCGTACCTCACCCGCTTGAACGAGAGTATAACGTGGTGTTCTGAGGTACGAATTAGTATACATTTCAGTGACTGGCAACTTAATTTAATGTATGTATTAGAGGGTAGAGGTCATGCATATTGAGGACGATACCAACATCTATGATAGTCGAGCGACTAAGACTATGGCTTCTCCGATTCAGTGATTCCGAAAGTCAAAGCAGGTATTCCAGGAGTAAATCCGCTGAACGGTATTGGCATAAGACGCCTTAATTCACGGTTTCAATATTACAGTGGTGCGACGAACCGTATGAGAATGTTTCCAGTTGGTATAAAGTCAGATGTTCTATACATGACCTTACCGTCCAAAAGCACATCGCGCTGTATGGATAGAATCAAAAGGTGTTCAGAGGACCAAATGTGTATACATATTAGTGCCGGGCACCTTCATTTCTCGATTGAAATATAAGATCGAGAGTCAGACCGTTCTAGAATGGTACAACCTTTTGTGGATCGAACGGTTAAGTCAATAGCTACACCTATCCTGAGATACCGAAGGTCAAACCAGGTACCACGGAATTAAATATACTGTACAGTGCTGGCAATAGACGTCTTAATTAACGGTATGAATATTAGAGCATACAGTCATACTGTTGCAGAACGTTTCCTATTGTTATGGAGTCAAACTTTCTACCGAACGCCTTCCTGTTCGAGAAGCTAACCCGCCGTAACTGAAGTATAACTTCGTGCTGAGGGAAACACATTTGTATACATTTTAGTGACGGGCACCATAGTGTCATGTATGAATTACAAAATCAATGGACAGTCCGTTCGAGATTGATACCAACGTCTTTGAGATTCGAACAGTTCAGTCAATAGCTTCACATATACTGTGGTTCCTAGATTAAAACCAGGCACTCCGGGATTAAATCCGCTGTAAAAGTATTGGCAATAGACATATTAATTCACGGTTCGAATGTTAAGGTCGCACGTCAAATCTTTATAGAACGTTACCTATTCCTATGGCGTCAAACTTTTTACAGAAGGCCATACGTTCCAAGAAATCCAACCCGCTGCAGCATGTGTCTTGCTCAGTGTTGAAGGAAGCAAATTGGTAGCATTTACTCCAGGAATACATCGATTGACTCTTCGAATATTGGAATAGGTCAAGCTATGGACTTAGGCGTTCGTCTCACATAGAAGGTGGTATCGTTCTGCAACGCTTTCTCTTCCGATGTTGATATTTACACACAAACATGTGGTGTTCGCCCTCTAAGATGTCAACTAATATGTTTCCATCCACATTAAGCAGGACACTCGCTACAGCGGGATAGGTTCTCGGAAGGAATGGCATTCGGTGATAGAAATGACTTTTTGGGCATGTGATATGTTCACCGTGAATTTGACTTCTACATTAATACTCATACCGTGAATTGAAGTCTCCATTGGCCAATTCCGTACAGCGGAGTTTACTCCAGGGATACCTGGTTTGACGCTCGGAATCGCAGGATACGTGAAGCTATTGACTTAACCGTTTGAATCTCAAAGGTGGGTGGCGGCAACGTTCTCGAACGGTTTGACCCTCGATCTTCTAATTCATACTTGAAATTCAGCTGCCCGTCACTAAAATGTATACCAATTAGCTACTCTGAACACGAAAATATATTCTTGACACAGCGGGTTAGCATCTCGGAAGGTAATGGTTGCCGTAGAATTTTGACTTTATACCAATACGTAACGATTTACAACGGTTTAACTCTGTACAATAACATATGTACCGCGAGTAAAGGTTTCTATTGCCAATACTGCACACCGCATTTACACCTGCAATATACAGTTTTACTCTCGGTACCTCAGGATAGGTGGAGCTATTACCTTAGCCCTTCGAATCCCAAAGAAGGTGCTAACGTTCTCGAACGGTTTGACGCTCCATATTCTAATTCTTACATCATTTTAAGGCGGCATTACTAGAATGTACTCTAATGTGTTTCTCTAAACACGAAGTTATACTCTCGGTACGGCGGGTCAGCTTCTCGCACGATAACGACTTCTGGCAAACGTTTGAATTTATAGCAATTGGTAACCCTCCCACGCGGTGTGATGCTCTATTTTAATACTCAAATCGTGAATTATTGTGTCTCTTCCAATAAAGTACAGCCGATTTACTCCGGGAATACCTGGTTTGTCCCTCGGAATCACAGGATTTGTGTAGCTATTGAATTTGCATTACGACTCTCACAGAAGCTGGTAACGTTCTCGTACGCTTTGACAATCGATCCTCCTATTCATATATATGAAAAGAAGGTGTCCGCCTGCTAAAGTGTATACTAGTGTGTTTATCTAAACACAAAGTTATACTATTGATGCGGCGGGTTACCTCCTTGCACGGTAAGGCTTTCTGAAGAACGTTTGACTATATAGCAATTGGTAATATTCTCAAACGGTTTGACGCTCTACTATCACATTGAAATAGTGAATTAAAGTGTCAATTGCCTATACTGTTCTGCCGATTTGCTCCTGGAGTACCTCGTTTGTACCTCGGCGTCACATGATAGGTGATGCTATTGACTTAGCCGTTCTACTCCCAAGGAAGTTGATAACCTTCTCGATCGGTTTGTCACACGATCTTCTTTTTCGGGCATGAAATTACGGGAGCCGTCACTAAAATATATACTATATGCTTACTTGGACGTGAAGTTATATTCTAGATACATCGGTACTGGCTCTCGCAAGGGAAGGCCTTCGGTAAAAAGGTTGATTGTATTGCAATGGGTAGCGGTCTACAATGCTTTGACACTGTTCCTTAATATTGATAACGTGGTATAGCGTGTCTAATTTCAGTACTATACTGCTGGTTTATTCGCCGAATGCCTGATTTGTTTCTCGGAATATCGGGATAGGTGAAGCTACTGGCGTATCTGTGCGACTATCAAAGAATCTGGTTACATTCTCGAGCGGTTCGTTACTCGATCTTCCAACTCATACATGAATTTAAGGTGCCCGTCACTAAAATTAATACTAGTTTGTTCCCATCAATAACATATTGTACTCTCGGTACACCGCGATAGGCTTTCAGAGAGTATGGTCTTGATCAAAGCGGTTGACTTTATAGGAATTGGAAAAGGACACACTACCTTAATATACATGGAGTGTATTATTGTGCCAATGCCAATACTGTTCGTCGGAATAACTCCCGCAATACCAGGTGTGACTCTCAGTATCGCAGGATCAGTGAAGCTTTTGACTTAGCAGTGCTACTCTCAAGTAAGATGGTAACGTTCTACAACGGTTTGAATCTCGATTTCTAAATCATACACGAACCTAAGGTGCCCGTAAATTTAATGACTACTAATTCATTGCGGTGAACACGTCCTTATACTCCCGACGCAGCCGGTCAGGTTCGCTCAATATAAGGACTTCGGTAAGACGTTTGACTATATAAAAATTTGTAACACTCTCAAACAGAATGACGTCCATCTTTAATATTCAATCCGTGAATAACGGTGTCTATTGCCAATATTGTTCAGCGAATTTACGCCGGGAATAACTCAACTGACTCACGGAATTATATGATCGGTGAAGCTATTGCCTTAGTTATGCGATCCTCAATGAAGTTAGTAACGTTGTCGAACAGTGTCCCCCTCCACCTTCTTATTGATTCATGAAACTAAAGTGCCCCTGACAAAATTGGGTATAAATTTGCTTCTCTGAACACGAAGTTGTACTCACGATACAGCGGGTTTCTTTCTCGGAAGGTAGGGTCTTCGATAATAAGTTTGAATATATACGAATATGTAACGTTCTACAACGGTGTGAAGCATTATTTTAATATGCAATCCTCGAATAATGGTATCTGTTGCGAATACTGTACAGTACACTTATTCCCGTAGTTACTCCTTTGACTTTCGGAGTCACTGGATATATGAAGCAGTAGACGTTGCCCTTCAAATCTCAATGAATGTGGTAACCATCTCGAACGGTTTGACGCACGATTTACATATTCATAATCAAAATATGGTCCACGTCGCAAAAATGTTCACTAATTTCTTCCTCTGATAACGACGTTATAAACTCGGTTCTGCATGATACCCTCTCCAACGGTTGGGCTATCTGTCAGTTGTTTGACTCTATACCAATAGCTAACGCTGAACAACGGCTTGACTGGGTGATTCTATATTCAAACCGTGAACTAAGGTTCCTATTGGCAATACCCCTCCAGACAGTTACCACCTTCCTTGAGAGTCGTACGGCTGAGTCAATTGCTTCACCTGCAGTTGTGATTCCGGGAGTCAAGCCTGGTATTCCGTTGGTAAATCACTGAACGGTATTGGTAATAGACACCTTACACCACGGTTTGAATATTAAAATACAGCGCTACCCCGTTTGAGAACGTTACCAGTGGCTATAATGTAAAACATTTTTCAGAAAGCGTTACCGTCTGAGATGCTAACCCGCCGTATTGAGAGGACAACCTCGTGTTTGGAGAAACACGTCAGTATACGATTTAGTGACGGCATCTTAAATTCATGTATGAATTAGAATATCGATAGGTAAACCATTCGATAATGTTACCGACCTCATTAATGTTCGAGCGGCTAGGTCAATTGCTTCACCTATCCGTTGATTCCGAAATTTAGACAGGATATTCCGGGAGTATATGTACTGTACAGTATTGGCAGTAGACACATCGATTCACGGTTTGAATGTTATAGCAGGCCGACAAGCCGCTGAAGGTAATTACTTATTCGTGTAGGGTTGAACACTGAACAGAATGCCTTACCCATCCAAGAACGGACTAGCTGTATCGAAAGCATCACACCGTGTTTAGTTGTACGAACTATTATACATTTTAGTTTGGAGCACTTTCATCTCATACATGAATTAAGAGATGGAGCGTCAAATTGCTCGAAAACTTTACTACCTTCTGTGAGAGAGGAACGTCAAAGTCAATAGCTTCAACTATCCTGTGATTCGGAGAGTCAAACCAGGTATTCTGGGATTAAATCCGCTGCATATTATTGGCATTAGACACAGTATATCACAAGTTGAATATTAAAGCAGAGCGCCAAACCATTTCCAACTTGTTGCGAGTCAAACAGTTTCCAAAAGCCTTACCTGCGGTGAATCTAACCAGTTGTATCGAGGGTATAACACCTTGTACAGTGGGACGAATTCGTACTCGTGTTAGCGACTCGCATATTAATTTCATCTATGGATTAGAAAATCGAGGGTCAAAACGATCGAGAACGTTAGCAACTTCTACGGAATTCGAACGGCTATGTTAGTAGCTTCACGCATCCAGGGATAACGCGTGTCAAAATAGGTACACCGAACGTAAATGCCCCGTACAGTATTGGCAATGGACACAGCAATTCACGGTTTGAATATTAAAGTAGAGAAGTACACAGTTTGAAGTACCCAGATCATATATAGTCATAGGGTTTACCGAAACCCTTGCCGTCCGACAATCTGACCCGTCATATTGAGAGTTTAACTTCGTGTTTACAGAAACACATTCGTATAAATTTTTGTGACGGCACCTGAAATTTATGTATCAATTAGAATATCGATCGCCAAACCGTTCGAAAACGTAACAGCCCTCTCTGACGGCGGAACGGCTATGTCAATAGCTTCATCTATCCTGTAACTCCGAAAGTCAGACAGGGTATTCCTGGTTTAACTCCACAGACGCGTATTAGCAAGAGGCACCTTACATCACGGAATGAATATTGATGTAGGGAGTTCAACTGTCAGAGAACATTACCTATTGGAATATAGTCTATCTATTTACCTAACTCCTTACATTTCGAAAACCCAACACGCTGAATCGATTGTGTTCCTCAGTTTTCATATGATCAAATTATTGGACACTTTAGCACACGGATACATTATTTTCGGGCATATATGGAAATACCGAGAGCAAACCATTCGAAAACGTCGCCACATTCTTTGAGAGTTGCACAGCTACGCCAATACTTTCAATTATCCTGTGATACCGATAGTGAAACCAGGCATTCCTGGTGTACATCCGTTGTACAGCATTGGAAATAGGGACCTGAATTCTGGGCATGATCTTTACCATAGGAAGTCAAATCATCGACGAACATTTCAAATTGATTCAGAGTCATTCATTTTAGAGACATCATTACCTTTCGAGAGTGTATCCCGCTGCATCGAGAGTATGGCTTCGACTTAAGAGAAACAAATTAGTATACATTTGAGTCACGGGAACCGTAATTTCATGTTTGAATTAGAAGAACGAGTGTCAAACCGTTCGAGAACGATAACACCGTCTGTGAGAGACGAACGGCTAAGTTAATAGCTTCACTTATCCAGTAATTTCGAAACTCTAACCAGGTATTCCGTTAGTAAATCGGCTGAACAGTATTGGGAATTGACACTTTAAATCACGGCTTCAATATTAAAACAGAGCGTCACACCGCTTGAGAACATTACCAATTGCTGTAAAGTCAATCGGTTTACCGATGACCTTACCCTCCGAACGCCTATCGCGCTGAACCGAGAGTGTAACATGATGTTCAGAGCAACAAATTAGTATACATTTCAGTGACGAGCACCTTAACTCCATGCACGAATTAGAAGCTGGAGTGTGAAAACGCTCCTGAACGATCATTCCTTCTTAATGAATCTCAAAGTTACGCCAATCGCTTAACCTATCCTGTGATTTCGAGATCAAAACCAGGTATTGCTGGAATAGTTGCATTGTACATTATTGGCAATAGACACTTTCAATTAAAGTCAATAAATGTCAAAGCCGACAGTCAACACGATGTAGATCGCTACTCATTTGGGACTGCGACAAATCTGTTATAGAAGGCTTTACCATCCGAGAAGCTAGCACGCCGTATCGTGAGTGTAACTTCGTGTTCAGAGGAACACGTTAGTATATATTTTAGCGACGGATATAACAACCTCGTGCATGAATTTGAAAATCGGGTGGTAAACCAATCGAGAACGTTCCCTTCGCCTTTAAGAGTCGCACAGTTAAGTAAATAGTTTGACACTACCTGTGATGCCCCGAGTCAAACAAATTACAACACATTTTAATTACGAGCACCTTCATTTCATGCAGGAATTAGAAGGTCGGGGGTCAAACTGATCGAGGAGTTTTCACTTTCTGAGAGAGACAACCGTGTAGGTCAATATTTTCAGGTATCCTCCGATTTCGAGAGTCGAACCAGGTATTTAGGGAGTAAATCCGCTGTACTGTATTGGCAGAGGGTACCATAATCCGCGGCATGAATGTTATCGTTGAGAGACAAACCGTCTGAGAACATTACGACATGCTATAAAGTAATTCATTTAACGAATACCTTTTCTACCTGGAACCTATCCCACTGCAGCGCTTGTCTTGTTAGTGCTCACAGAAACAAATTAGTACACATTTTAGAAGACGGACACTTATATTTCATGTATCAATAGGAAGATCTAGGGTTCAACCATCAGAGAGCGTTACAACCTACGTCGAGAGTCGAGCCGGAAAGTCAGTAGTTCCACCTGTCTTGTGATTCCGGGAATCAAACCAGGTAATCCGATAGAAAATCAGATAAAAGGTATTGGCAATAGAGTTTCATCGACGGCCTCACCATCCGAGAAGCCAAACCAGCCGTATAGAGAGTATAACTTCGAGGTCAGAGAAGCAAATTAGTATACATTTTAGTGGCGGCCACCTTAATTTCGTCTTTGAATTAGAATATGGAGGATCAAACTTTTCGATAACGTTACCGACTTCTTGAGAGTCGAACGGATAAGTCAGTAGTTTTACTTGTCTTGTGATTCCGAAAGACAAACCAGGCATTCCGAGAGCCACTAAACTGTACACTGCACACAGCGGGTTATGTTCACGTAAGCCAATTTATTACGGTGAAAGAATAACTATATAGCAATTGATAATGTTCACCGACGAATTGACTCTCTACTATAATAATCATACCTTGAATTATGGTGTCTACTGCCAATAGTGAACAGCGGATTCACTCCCGCAATACCTGGATTGACTCTCGGAATCACAAAAAAGGTGAAGCTATTGACTCAGCATTGCGGCTCTCGAATGAGGTGACAACGATCTCGAACGATTTGACACTGGATGTTATTCATACATGATATTACGGTCCCCGTGACTAAAGCGTATACTAGTTTGTTTCTCTAGACATGAAGTTATATTCTAGATACAGCGGGTTAGGTTCTGGGAGGGTAAGGTCATCTGTAAAAGGTTTGACTCTGTACCAACAGGTAACGTTCTCAAAAGGTTTGACTCCCTATTATTCTGTTCATACATGAATATAAGGCGTCCGTCTGCTAAAATGTCTACCAATTTGTTTCCGTGTGCACGAAGAATGACACACGCGGCAGCGAGATACTTTCAATGACTGTAACGTATTCGGTAAAAAGATGGAGTCCATTTCAATAGGTAACGATCTCACACTTTGACACTCGATCGTGTAATTCATACATGGCGTCAAACCGCCGCTCATCATTATCAAGTAAAATAAAGTATTTCTTTTTAACCAATACATTACCTTCCGAGAACCAATCCCGCTGCAGCGAGTGTCTTGCATAGTGCTCACGGAAACAAATTATCAGACACTTTAGCAAACGGAGACTGTAATTTCATGTCTGAATAGCTAAATCGATAGTCAAACCACGCAAGATTGTTACCACCTTCTTTGGGATTCGAACCGCTAAGTTCGACGCCTAAATTCATGGCTTAATATTATAGTAGGGAGGCTAGCCACAGGAGAACATTTCCTAGTGTTATAAAGTTATACTCTTTAACGATTATCTTACCTTCCGTGAACCTAACACGCTGTATCGAGAGTATAAATTTTTGTTCAGAGATGCAAGCCAGTATACATTTTAGTGACGAGCCTCTTAGTTTCATGTATGAATTAGAAGATCAAGTATCGAAACTTTCGAGAACGTAACCACCCTCTATGGGAGTCGAAAGGCTACGATTGTAGCTTTGCACATGCTGTGATTCCGAGAGACAAACCAAGTATGCCGTGAGTAAATCCACTGAACAGTTTTGGTAGTAGACGACATAATACTCGGATTCAATCTTAACACGTTGTCGCATACGTGGATATTCGGTGCCTGTTCCGTGCGGCGGAGCTTCAACTAGTGGTCCGCTCCATGGTGCGGAGCGGCACCAAATTATACTGTTCAATGCTTGCGCCCAAATGCCTACTAGCACGTTAGTAGGAAACAAACTTCCACTTTGACTCTTCGGCGCTTCGAAGATATATTCGCACTCTTCGACGTGTCGATGACTCCTTTTTACCGTTTTAATGGAATTTTTTTACTTTCTCCACGATTTTCCATGATGCGTTTTGAAAACCCGTGGAGATGGCCAAACAGGGGAAATCTTCCCTTATAGGAGTTTTGGGATCACGGTCGTTCCGTTGGTCTTCGCATTGCACATCTTGAGGGAGGATAAGTCCTCTCACGCGAGGGGGTTGTGGAGTCATCCCTCTCCAGCAAGGTGAATCGCCGATACTTCAGGCACGTAATATATATATAAATTACATATCACCCAAGCGCGGTGTCCGGAGCACTCTCCGATTGTGTGGCCACTCGATATTTATGACTCCGCGCTGGGGAACGCCCTCGAGTGTAGAGCACCTGGCCCTCCCCCTGGCCCATTGTCAGCCAAGTTCTCCGTGGCACAGCCCAATTTCGGTCAGGTAGGGGTTTAGCTTCCCATGAGAAGTATAGAACAGAAGTAATAGGACACACTCAAACGCAATAGCACTCTACAAATACTGCGACCGATTGTCGCACACGACGAAAATACTTCTAGGACGTAGTGTAAGTTTTATGCGAAAATTATGTTGAATGCGAGCGGCAATTTCGTCGAATCCCCGACTAACGATTTCCAGGCGCCCTGGCAACTTGTAACATGCTAAGAGTCTCTGGGGCTCCGTACTATAGTTTTGTCTCCACGATCGTCAAGGAAAGGTATATTGCCGGGATATGTGGCCGTGCACCATTGTGCGATTTTGCAGAAAAATTCCCTTTCCATTGGCCAACCGCGGGCCTAGGGGTTAACTTGAGGTATGCGAACTTTGACCATCCTCTGGGCATACGGCGGCCCAATTAGACATTTAGGACCGCCCACACGTAATGAGGGAAATCAGTGATTTCTGATGGAACGAATTCTACCCAGCAGACACTTCTTATACATGTGTGTATAATGTACATACAATGTGTGTCCTAGTATGTGGCGATGATCATTGAGTGTTTAGACAGCGACACGTGGTTTACGGTGAGTTTAGAGTTGACGGCAAGTGAAGAAGGCTTTAGTTAGTGTGCGTTGTGAGTATTGTGGGTTGTGCGAAGTTTTTATGAGACGCGAGGTCAGTACAGCTCTGAAAGGTTCGCGAGTGCACATTTCTTCCAGTAGGTATAAAGGTAGTATGAAGTTTCCTTCCTTCTAAAAAGGCGGTTATCATTTTTCGTTTGTCATTTTTGCCCATCTAAATATTAGATACAAAGGATATGGAATTCAGTAATTCGTCTCATGAATCTGTATCTAGAATCATGCGAAAGGGACGACGAAATAGAATACTTTCTTCATCATCATCGAACACGGCAACCGATAGGAGTACCACGGAGGATGAAGTTTCGGAGTCTGGTTTAGGGGATCAATATGATGATCCGGAATGGCGGAAAATGGCAGAAAAATTTGCATCAGAGGAAAAGTGTTCAGAAGAAGAAGAGCTACTAATCAAGTAGACGGACTGCGTCGATCCTGTTGCATTACATAAATTTTGTTTCGCGGACGTGATATTTGAGGTCATCGTTGAAGAGACGAATAGATACGCTGCACTGTGCATAGTGAATGCATCATATGGCAGGATACAACATCAACAAGCATGGAACCCCATTACAAAAAGTGAATTGGATACCTTTATTGATATCGTGCTTGTTATGCATGTAGTGCAGGTTCCCGAAATTGGACTATATTGGTCCAAAAAGGCGATGCATGCGAATGCGCGTATAATAAAAGCAATGAAACGCGATCGATTCTTGGCCATATTGAAGTACTTGCACTTTTCTGATAATGCTACAGCTAAAACCGAGAATCGGTTACACAAAATCCGAAATGTAGACGATAAAATTCTTCGTGCAATCCAAGATGCAGTAAAATCCGGTAAAAGTATAGTAATTGACGATATTATGATTCCGTGGAAAGTACACATTAATTTTCGTCAATATATACCAGGTAAGCGGCACAAGTACGGAATAAAACTGTACAAACTCTGCCTTCTGAGCGGATATACAAATAATGTGAATATTTACACCGGAAGAAATGAAATGTGAATTCTGAAAGCACATTCTCATGATGTTGTCATGACATTGATAGAGATCTATTACTCGAGGACCGGATTTTATTTACCGACCGTTTTTATAAATGTATTCCTTTAGTCGAAGATCTTCTCACCAAAAGCACATATATTTACAATACAGTCAAAATAAATAGAAAGTTTCAACTGCCACAGGCGAAGCAGAAACAGCAATGGGGCGACATAATATCTTTTGAAAATCGGAGCGGCGTGAAATTTTTAAAGTGGACCCACAAAAATCCCATCTGTGTGTTAACCACTTCGAGATCTCACAATTGCGCCATTATTCGTGGCAAAGATGAGAAATTACAACCATACACCGTTTTTTCTTACAATAGTGCGAAGAAGATAGCTGATATATCAGATGAATTGTGATCCTATTATAAATGTTAACGGAAAACGGTAGAATGGTATAGAAAAGTTATTTTGGAGATAATATGCGGGACCTCTTTAGTAAATGCATGGTACATCCACAAACAGTGGGGAACCAAGCGTTACCAAATCTAAAATTTAGAGAGAAAATTGTTGATTGTCTATTGAATAGTGTTGAGAATCCTTCTAGTAAAGAGCAAATAGGAAGTAGACGGGAAAAACATTTTTTAAGTTCACTCCAAGGACCCGCGTGGAAGATGAGGAAGAGATGTAAAGATTGATGCAAACGCTTAAAAAACTTAAAGGGTACATAGTACGCCACAAACACAACAAAAAATGTAATGACCTTCTGTAGCAGTTGTCCGGATAAGCCGGCACTTTGTTTAAAATGTTTTAAAAAATTGCATCGGTAACATAAGTCGTTATATTTTATTATATTTAATGTATTAATTAAATTGTACGTTACGTATTTTGTGTCAAATATTTGATTATAAGGAAGAAATGTTAAAGTATAATGTTAAATTAAGAAAATAACATTTTGTACTACGCATTTATTGATTAACAAACGTGGCCCATCGGCGATGCATGCCGCCCCACGAAACAATTTAGGCCACTCTGTCACTCTAGGCAGCGTAGGTGCGTATACAACCAATCATGTAAATTAAAAATAAGCTTAACAAAATAATGTCATACACGTGTGCTCACCTAATTCTAGAGACACTTTTACTAGGAAATACAATTTTTGACATAAAAAATTGGAAATTATTATGAAAATCGATAAGATTAGACCTGTAACCTGCAGTGTGCAGAAATGAATGGAAGACTGCGGGAAAATGCATACCGTACAATATCATGGTTAGAGAATATAACGATGATCAATCACTAGTTTCGCTCCGACTTACCGAACGCAGCAACAAACAACTCCAACCGTGTCCCTCCGGAATCGTAGGTACATACGCATACAATCGCATAAAATAACAATAAGTTTAGCAAAATAACGTACAATCAAACAATACCAATGACAGTTTTGCATCGGAATACGAATTTTTATACCGAAAATCGAAAATTTCGATAAAAACTGAAAATCTCTTAACAGTAAATTACAGTATGCGTAAATTAATGGTTGACCAGGAAAAAACGCATACAGTATAATATCAAGGTTGAAAAAATTATCATCTAAATCATATAAATCATAATATATCATTTAAAATAATAACGAATTTAACAGAATATTTTCATAAACGTACACTCAACTATATTCAAAGGCACTTTTACTATGGTATACAACCTTTTCAACTAAGAATTGAAAATTTTTAAAGAAATCGAAAATATCTTAACAGTGAATTACAGTATGCACATATAAATGGACGAATGGTATCAAATGCATACGGTACAATATCTAGGTTAGGGAAATTAAACAATCAATTAAAATTATTAGAATTAAAGTTAATATTATTAATTATTATAACTTTTCAAATTAAAATTATTAATTAAATTCATTAAAATTATATTAAGGAAGACAGTAGTGCAAAACCGATATGCCATATACCACTACAGGTCCACTTTAGGCGTGTGGCTCTGGAAGCGTTGGTTTGTATTCAGATAAACATATAATACCACAACGAATTAAACACAACTTTGGCATAAAGGCAGACTTATCTAATTCAAAAGACACTTTTACTACGAAGTATAATTTTTTAAATTAAGAACTGGAATTGATGAAAATTATGGAAATTTGAAAATATAGAAAAGAAAACGAAAATATCATAATAGTGAATAAAGGTATGAATGAATATATTGAAGACTGGGAAAAAATACGCACCGCACAATATGATGGCTATAGAAATTAACATAGACCACCCAGCAGTGTCGTTTCGATCTATCCATCGCAACTACAAGACCAATAAAGTCATGTCGCTCCGCAAGCGTAAGTACGAATATTAACCAATCACACAAAATAACAAAAAACGGGACAAAATATTGTCATAAACGTAAACTCAACGAATTCAGACAACACTTTTACCAAGAAATAGAATTTTTGTAAATAAAAATTAAAAGTTTTGAGAAAAATCGAAAATATCATACCATTGAATTACTGCATGTATAAATAAATGGGGGAAAATGCATGCGGTACAATATAAAGGATAATGAAATTAACGAGGAACGCATAGTAATGCCACGCCTGTCTGCCGTACGCTATTATAAATCCAGCCAGTGGTGTGGCACAAACAGCGAAGATACGCATACAGACAGTCATACAAAATAACCATTAGCTTAACAAAATAACGCCATAATCGTGCACTCATCTAATTCCAGAGATACTTTTACCATGAAACACAATCTTTTAAACTACAAATTGACAATTATGAAAAAAATATAATATATCATAACAGTAAGGTACAGCATATACAAATAAATGGAAAACTGGGAAAGAATGCATACCTTACAAAATCAAGGTTAAAGGGAATATCAAAAACCATCCAACAGTGCCGCTCCGTTCTGCAGTACGCAAATACAAGACCACGCCAGTCGTGTCGCTACGGCAGCGAAGGTGTGTATACCGAGAGTCATGCAAAATAACAACAAGCATAACAATATAGTATCTTAAATGTACACTCATCAAATTCCAATCTCCCTTTCACTATGTAATACAATTTTTTCAAATACGAACTGGAAATTTTCAATGAAATGGAGAATATCTTACCAGTAAATTACAGTTTGTATTTATAAATTGAAATCAGGGGAAACTGCATACGGTACCTAATCAAGGTCAAAGAAATTAGCGAAGGTAATACTGTAGTGGCGCCCGATCTACCATACTTAACTGCAAGCTCGCTCCAGTCATGTGGCTCCGGTTGCGTAGCCCGAGCACAGACAATCCTATAATACAACAACAAATTCAGCAAAATGTAGTCACAAACAAACACTCAACAAATTCTAAAGGCACATTTACTAAGAAATACAATTTTTATTACGGATCATTGAAAATTCTGAAGCTACTCGAAAACATAACTGTTAATTATAGCATGTGTATATAAATAGAAAACATGGAGAAAATGTACACGGGCAAAATCAAGGTTAGAGTAATTAACGATGATCATCCGTTAGTGCCGCACCGATATGCCATATGCCACTACAGGTCCACCATAGGCGTGTCGCTCTTGAAGCGTAGGTTTGTTTTCTGACTATCATATAATACGTCAACAAATTAAACAAACTATTGGCATAAGGGCAGACTTATCTAATTCAAAAGACACTTTTGCTATGAAGTATAGTTGTTTAAATTCGGAACTGGAAATTATGAATGAAATCGAAAATATTATAGCAGTAAGTTACGGTATGTAGAAACAATGAGGGAACTGTGTAAGAATGCATATGACACATCATTAAGGTTATAGAAATAAACAAAGACCATACAGAAGTGCCGCTGCGATCTAATGATCGCATCTCCAACTCCGATTCAGCCGTGTCGATACGGAAGCGAAGATACGTGTACCGACAACCAAATAATACAGCAACAAATTCAACAATATAATGTCATAAACGCACACTCAACTAATTCCAAGGACAAATTTATTAGGAAATACAATTCTTGAAATAAAAAATTGGGAATCATGAGAAAAATTGAAAATATCAGGGTAATAAATCGCAGTATGTATAAATAAATGGAAAATTGCGAAAGAATGCATACGGTACAATATTACGGTTACAGAAACCAGCGGAAATATACAGTAGTATCGCTCCGTTCGATTGAACGCAGCAACAAACGACTCGAACCATGTCCCTCCGGAAGCGCAATAACGTATACAAACAATGGTATAAAATGACAATAAGTATAACAAAGTAATGTCATAAACGTACACTTTGCTAATTCCAAAGGCACATTTACTAAGAGATACAATTTTTTAGACTAAAGATTGACGATTCTGCTGAAAATTGAAAATATCATAACAGTAAATTCCTGAATGCATATATAAATGGACGACTGGGAAAAAATGCATACGGTACAATATCAAAGTTAAAGTAATTAACGAAAACCATCAAGTAGTGTCACTCCAATTTACCGGACGCAAATACAAGACGTCGAGGTTCGAATCGCTCCTGCAGTGTAGGTACGTATACAGACAATCATATAAAGTAAGAATAATTTTAACCAAATAGTGTCATAAACGTACATTCAACTAATTCCAAATACACTTTTACTGAGAAATACAATTTCTCAAAGAAAAAATGAAACCTTTGAAAAAAATCGAAAATATCATAACAGTAAATTACACTATGCATAAATAATTGGAAAACTGCGAAACAATGCAAACGGCAAAATATCAAGGTTATCAAAATAATCGGAGGCCATCAAGTAGTGTCGTTCTGATGTACCATAAGCAACTACAAGGGCACGCCAGTCGTGTTGTTCCTGCAGCGTAAGTACGTATACAGACAATCATATAAAATAGCAAGAAGTTTAACAATATATTGTCATAAACGTACACACAACTGATTCCAAAGACACTTTTACAAGGAAATACAAATTCTCAATCTAAAAATTGAATATTATGAAAAAAATCGAAAATATCATAACAGTAAATAACAGAGAGTATAAATAAATTTATAAATTCGTAAAAAAATTCATACGGTGTAAGATCATGGTTACAGAAATTAACGAAGACCATCCAGTTTGCCGATCCGATTTGCCGTACGCACCTACAAGTCCAGTCCAGCCGTGTCACTCCGGCAACGTAAGGACATTTACAGACTATCATATAAAATAACAAAAAATTTATCAAAATATTTTCGTAAACGTGCACTCAACTATTTCCAAGAACACTTTTCCTACAGAATACAATTTTTGAAGATAAAAATTTGAAATTTTGAAAAGAATCGAAAATATCATAACAGTAAATTACAGTATGTCGAAATAAATAGGAATCTGCAAAAGAGTGCATACGGTACAATATCAAGGCTAGTGGAATTAACCAATACCATATAGTATTCTCGCTCCGTTCTGCCGTAAGAAACTACTTGCCCGCTCCAGGTTTGTCGCTACGGAGCTGTAGGTCAAAATCATATAGAATCATATAGAATAACAATGCGTCTATCAAACTCGTGTCACAAACGTACACGCAACTAACTCCAAAGACACTTTCACTAAGAAATACAATTCATTTAACAAAAAATAGAAAACTTTGAAAAAAATCGAATATAGCATAAGAATAAATTACAGTATGTGTAAATTAACGGAAAGCTGCAAAAGAATGCATACGGTACAATATCAAGGGTAGAGAAATTATCGGAGATCACGCAGTAGTAGCGCTGCGTTCTAGCGACAGCAACAACAGAATAATTTCTGCCGTGTGGTTCCATAATTATAGGTACTTATGCTGACAATCGTATAAAGTATCAATAAGTTTAAAAAGATAATGTCACAACCGTACAGTCAACTCATTGCATAGGCACATTTACTAAGAAATGCAATCACTAGAACTACGACTTGAAAATTTTGAAGGAAATCGAAAATATCTTAACAGTAAATTACAGTATATACAAATAATTTGCCGTATGGGAAAAAATGCATACGGTACAATATCTAGATTACCGAAATTAAAGAAGAGCATTCAGTACTGTCGCTCCGATATACCGAACGCAACTGTAAGGGCACTCCATCCGTGTCACACCGGAAGCGTATGTACGTATATTAACAATCATATAATGTAACAGAAAACATTACGAGGTGGGATCATAAACGTAAACACAACTAATTCCAAGTACACTTTTACTAAGAAATGAAATATTTGAATGTAGGAATTGAAAATTATGAAAAAAGTTCGAATATAATATCATAACAGTAAATTACATAATTTATAAATAAACGGCAGACTGTGAAAAAATGCATGTGGTTCAAAATCAAGGATAATCAAAATAAGGAAGGACATCCAGTAGTGTCGCTCCAATCTGTTGTACACAACAGGACATCACCAATTGTGTCCCTCCGGCAGCGGACGTACGTATGCAGACAATAACATAAAATAACAAAGAATTTAACATGATATTGCCATAATCCTAAACATCAAGCGTAACGTAATATTGTCATAAATGTAAACACAACTAACTTAAAAGACACTATTATTAAGGAATACAATTTTCAAAATCAAAAATTGACAATTATGAACAAGAATTGATGATACCATGACAGTAAATTACAGAATGCAATAATAAATAGGGAACTGCGAATGAACGCATACAGTACAACATTATGGTGAATGATATTTACGAAGACGTTACACCACAGTTGCTCCGATCTACTGAACGCACTTACAAGACTGCTCCAGTCGTGTCGCGTCGGAAGCGAACAAATGTATACAGACAATCAGTACCGATCTGCCGTAAGTAACTACCAGACCACTCCAGCCGGGTCGCTCCGCAACCGTAGGCACGTATACAGTCTATCATATAGAATAACAAAGAAGTTAATATGATATTGTCGTAAACGTACAAACAAATAATCCCCAAGACACTTTTACATGGAAATACGATTTTTGAGTGTAAAAATTGAAAATTTTGAAGAAAGATCGAAATCATCATAGCAGTAAATAACGCCAGTTGAAGATAAATAGAAAATTAGAAGGAATGCATATGGTACAATATTATAGTTCAGGAAATTAAAGACGGGCATACAGTATGCCTCAGCGGTCGGCCGCACGCTACTACAATACCATTCCAATCGTGTCGATACGGAAGCTTAGGTACGTATACAGACAAGCATATAAGGTAATAACAAGCTAATCAATGTATTGTCATAAGCGGAAACACAACGAATTCAGAAGAAAACGATAATAAGAAGTACAGCTTCTTAAATTAAAGAATATCGAAAATATATCAGTAATTTGGAGTAAGTATAAATAAATACAAAACATGTGGAGAAACGGTTGCGGGTTAAAATCAAGGTTAAAGAAATAAAGGTATATTATCCAGTTATACTTCTCCAATCTTCCGTATACAACTAACACATCAATCCATTCGCGCAGATCCGCAGCGCTGATAGGCATACGGTGACAAGCAGGGTTGAATCACAACGATCTACCATACTTAACTGCAAGTTCACTTCCAGTCGTGTGGTTCCATTAGCGTAAGCACGTGTACAGAAAATCATAAACTACAACATCAAATTCAACTTAGTATTATTACAAACGTACGCCCAACTAATTCCAAATGCACTTTTATTAAGAAATACAATTTCTAAAATATATAATTTGCGTGTTGCGAAGAAAATGGAAAGTGTCATAACAGTGAATTACATAATTTGTAAATAAATTGAAAACTGAGAAAGTATGCATACGGTACAGTATGAAGGTTAAAGAAATAATTAAAGATCATACAGAAGTGTCCCTCCCACGTAGTGAATGCAACTACAAGACCACGCCAGTCATGTCGTTCCGCAAGCGTAGGTACGTATACAGAGAATCAAGTAAAATAATATTGAATTTAACAAAATATTGTCATGAACGTACACTCATCTAATCCCAAGGACACTATAAAAAAGAAATGCCATCTTTTAAACTAAAAACTGAAAATTTTGTAAAAGGTCGAATATATCACAGCAGGAAATTACAGACTGGATAAATAAATGGGAGACTGTGGAAAAAGAATGCGGTTCAATATATTGTATACACAAATTAACGAAGGTCATACAGCAGAGTTGCTCCGATCTAGCGAACGCAACTACAAGACCATTCCAGTCGTGTCTATCTGGACGTGTAGGTACGTATAGAGACAATCACATAAAACAAGAATAAGTTTAGCATTTTATCGCAATTAACGTACACTGAACTAATTCCTAAGACACTTCCCTCAAGAAATACAATTTTTTAGTATTAAAATTGAAAGTTTTGAAAAGAGGCAAATATCGTAACAGTAAACTACAGAATATATAATTAAGTGGAAAACTGCGATACAATGCATACGCTAGAATATCACGTTCTGTGGAAATATCGAAGATCATACAGTATTGTCGTTCCCATATATCAAACGCAATTACAGGACATCGCCAGTTGTGTAGCTCTAGAAGCGTAGGTACATGTGCTGTCAGTCATGCAAAATAACCAAGAATTCATCAAAATATTGTCATAAACGTACACTCAACTAATTCCACAGACATATTTCCTAAGAAATAAAATTTTTCAAACCAGGAATTGAAAATGTCGAAATACATCGACAATGTCGTAGCAGTAAATTACATACTGTATAAATAAATAGAGAGATCCGATCGAATGCATATGGTGCAATATTAAGGTTAATGAAATTAGCGAAGGCCATGCTATAGTGTCGCTCCGATCTGTCGTACGCAACTACAGGACCACTCCGTTCGTGTCGCTCTGGAAGCCTAGGTACATATACCGACAATCACGTAAAATAACAATAGGTATAACAGAATAGTGCCATAGACGTACAATCAGCTAATTCCAAATACACTTTTACTGAGGAATACAATTTTTTATACTAAAAATCGAAAATATGGTAAGAAATCCAAAATATCTAAGTAGTAAGTTACAGTATGTATACATAAATTGAAAACACCGAAACAATGCAATCGATACAATGACAAGGATATAGAAATTAACAAGCTCCATACAACAGTGTCGCTCCGATCTAGCGAGCATAACTACAGGACCATTCCAGTGGTGTCGTTCCGGAAGCGTAGGTACGTATATAGGTAATCATTTAAAATAACAGTAAGTTTAACAAAATACGATATAAACGTACGATCAACTAATGCAAAAGACACTTTTGCTAATAATTACAATCTTTAAAACTAAGAATTGATAATTTTGAAAAAAATTGGAAATATCAAAACAGTAAATTCCTGTATGCATTAATAAATGGGAGACTTGAATAAAATGCATACGGTACAAAGTCGCGGTTACAGTAAATAACAAAGACCATACAGCAGCATCGCTCGGATCTAGTGTATACAACTACAAGATAACTCCAGCCGTGCCGTTCCGGAAGCGTAGGTACGTATATAGACAATTACACAGAATAACACCAAGTCCAACGTGATATTGTCGTAAACATACACACTACTAATTCGAAGGTACTCTTTCCAATGAAATTTATTTTTAAAGCTAAAAGTTGGAAATTAGGACAAAAATCGAAAATAACATAACCGCATATTACAGTATGCACATTACATGCAAAACTGGAAAAAAATGCATAAGTGACAAAATCAAGGTTAAAGAAGTTAACGAAGACCACACAGTAGTGCAGCACCCATCTAACGAAATCAACTGCAAGACAACTCCATTCGAGTAGCGCTGGAAGCGTGGTACGTGAGCAGACAATCATATACAGTAACAACAAGCATAACTAAATATTGTCGTAAATGTAATCTCAACTAATTCCATAGACAGTTATCATAAAAAATACAGTTTTTGAATTTAAGGACTGGAAGTTTTGCAACAAATCGAAAATATCATAAAAGTGAACTGCAGTATGTAGAAATAAACGGAAACCAGCCAAACAATTATTACGGTACATTGATAAGGTTAAAGAAATGAACAATGACCGTACGCTATTATCGCTTCCGACCTGCCTTGGCAATACGAGGCATCCACAATCGTGTCGCACAGGCACCATAGTTTCGTATACAGACAATCATATAAAATGACAACAAATTTAGAAAAGTATTGCCATAAACATGCAATCAACTAACTAGAGGGACAATCTTTCTAATAAATACAAATTTAGAAATTTAGAAGAATATCGAAAATATCTTTACTGTAAATTAAAGTTTGCATTAGTAAACACAAAACTGCGACCGAATGCATGCAGTACAAGATCAAGGTTAAAGAAATTGACGAAAACTATACAATAGCTTGCCTCGGATCTGTCATACGCAACTGCAAGCCAAATCAGGTCGCCTCGCTCAGGCAGAGTGAGTGCGAATACAGATAGTCGTGTAATGTAACCATAAGCTTATCAAAATATTGTCATAATTGTAAACACAATTCATTACAAAGACACTTTAACCAAGAAATACAATGTTTAGAATTAAAATTGGAAATTTTGAAATAAAATTGAAAGTATAATACCTGTAAATTACAGTATGTATAAATAAATAGAAAACATGGAGGAAAAATGCATACAGTACAATACATGGTTAAAGAAATTACCAAAGATTATTCAGCCGTGTCGCTTCGGAAGCGTAGGTACCTGTAAAGACAATCATATGAAATAACAGTATGTTTATCAAAATAGTGTCATAAACATGCACACAAATAATTTCAGGGACACATTTGTTAGAATTACAATTTAAGAAATTAAAAATTGAAAATATTGATAGAAACAGAAAATATCATAATTGAATATTACAGTATGTATATATAAATAGAAAATTGGGAGAAAAATGCATACGGTACTAAATCAAGGCTAAAGAATTTAACGAATATCATACAGTAGTGGAGCTCAGATCTACGAAGAGCAAATGCAAGACAACTCCAGGCGTGTCGATCAGGAAGGGTTGTTACGTATACAGGTAAACATATAATATATGAACATTTCTAACAATATATTGTCATAAACGTAAACTGAACTAATTTCAAAGGCACTTTTACCATGGATAAAGGTTTATTAAATCAAAAATTGCAAATTTGGAAAAAATTGAACATATCATAATAGACAATTACAATATGCATAGATATATGTATGACTTACAAAAATGCACAAGGCACAGTATCATGTTTTAAGTAGTTATCGAAGTCCATCCAGTATGCTGCTTCGATCGGCCGTCCCAACAGCAAGTCTATTCCAGCCGTGTCGGACTGCGATCGTAAGTACGCTAAAGGACAACCATATAACGTAATAAAGAATTTGTCAAAATATTGTCATGAATGTACACTCTCCTAAGGCGAAGGCAATTTTCCTGTGCAGTACAATTTTTTAACTTAAGAGTTGGAAATTTTGAGAAAAATGCAAAACATCATATCAGTATATTACAGTATGTATAAATAAATGGCACACTGGGAAAAAATGACTACGCTACAAATTCAAGTTTAATCAAATTAACGAAGTCCATCCGCTAGGGAGGCTCCGATCTGTCGTACACATCGACAAAATCTCGCCAGTCGCGTCGCACCAGAAGCGTAGGTACGGATAGAGAAAATACTATAAAATAGCCAGGAACATAACAAAATATTGTCATAACCGTACATTCAACTAATTCCAAAGTCACGTTTACTAAGATCTACAATTTTTTAAATTAATGATTAGAAATTATGAAAAAAAATCGAGAATATCATACCAGTATATTGCAGTACATATATGCATGTGAAAAACTGGGATTGAACGCATACGGTACACAATCAAGGTTGCAGAAAACAACGAACACAATCCAGTAGTGTCGCTTCCATCGTCGTGCGGAACTACAAGGCCACTCCAGCCGTTTCGCTCCTGCGGCATAGCTATGTATACAGACAATCATGTAAAATAACAATGACTTTTACAGCATAATGTCATAAATGTACCTTCAACAGTTTCCAAGGGTAATTTTTGAAAGGAAACGAATTTTTCGGATTAAAAATTGAAAATATAGAAGGAAATCGAAATTATCTAAACCGTAAACTACAGTCCGTATAATTTAATGGAGAACTGCAGAAGGGTGTATACTGTACAATACCAAGGTTGGTGGAATAATCGAACATGGTCCAGTAATATCGCTTCGATCTACCGATCGCAGCTGCAAGACGACCGCACCCGTATCGATCGGGAAGCGTAGGAACGCATACAGAAAATCATACATAACAATAACATATTTAGCAAAATACCGCAATACACGTACACCCAACTAATTCCAATGATACTTTATCCTAAAAAACAAAATGCTTGATATTAATAATTGGGAATTACGAAAATGTCGAAAATATCACAATAGTATGTTGCGGTATATAGAAAAAGATAGAAGACTAGGAATTAATGCAAACCCAATAATATTAAGGTTAAAGAAATTAACAAGGACCATTCAGCAGTGTCGCTCCTATCAAATGACCGTTACAACAACACCAATCCAGCCATGTCACTCCGGAAGCGTAGGTACGCATAGAGGCAGTCCTATAAAATGACAAAGAATTGAACAAAGCAATGCCATAAACGTTCACTCTACTAATTGGAAGGAACGTTTCCTGAAGGATATAATTTTTAAAACTAAAAATTAGAAATTTGGAGAAAAATCGATTGTTACAGTAAATTGCAAAATGTGTAAATTAATGGAAGACTGGGGAAAAATGCATACGGTGCAGTATTAAGGTTAAACAAATTATCGAAGATCATACAGCAGTGCTGCTTCGATCTTTCGTACGTAACTACAAGACCTCACCAGTAGTGTCGCTCCGGAAGCGTAGGTTCGTGTACCGGCAATTATATAATGCAACAACAAATTCAAAAAAATATTGACAGAGACATACACTTAACTCATTTCAAAGACACTTTTACTGGGAAATACAACTTTCTAAACGAAATATGAAAATTTTGAAAAGATGACGAAAATATCACAATTGTAAATTGGAGTATGAATAAATATATCGACGACTGGGAAAAAATGCATACTGTACATGATCAAGGTTCATGAAATTATCGATGGCCATCCATTAGGGCCGTTCCGATACACAGAACGCAACTACAAGACCTCGCCAGTTATGTCGCTCAAACAGGATAGGTACATATACAGACCATCATATACAGTAACAATTAGT
>NW_027470911.1:0-31276 GCF_051020765.1 Lasioglossum baleicum | reverse complement strand
CTTAAATGTATACTAATTTGTCCGCCTGGACATCGTGTTATACTCTCGATACTGCGGGTTAGTTTTTCGCTGGTCAAGGCACTCAGAAAGAACTTTGAACATACACCAATTGGTAATGTTCTACAATGGCTTCACGGCCTGCCTTAATGTTCAAACCGTGAACGAAGGTGTCCGTTGCCAATAGCGTACAGCAGATTGACTCTTGGAATAGTAGGATTGTCTTTCGGAAGAACAGGATAGGTGAAGGTACTGACTTAGACCTGCGACTCTCAAGAAAGATGGAAATGATCTCCAACGGTTTGACACTCGATCCTCTAATTCATGCATGGAATGAAGGTGTCTATCACTAACATGTATACTAGTTTGTTCCTCTGAACACGGCGTTATACTTTCCATACAGCGGGTTAGCTTTTCGAATGTATGGCATTCTGTAAGAAGTTTCATACTGCAACTATAGGTATTGTTATACAACGGTTTGACAGCCTGTTTTAATATTCAAACCGTGAATTGAGGTGTCTAGTGTTTATTCTGCGCAACGCACTAAAGCCCGGATCATCTGGTTTGACTTTCGGGATCACAGGATATGTGGGGCCAACTGCTCAGTTGCAAGACGCACAAGGAAGGCGGTTATATTCTCGATCGCTTTAACTCTCGATGTTGCTATTTATATTCAAAAATATGGTGTCCGTCCGTTATAATGTCTACTCATTTGATTCCGTGAGCAATAAGCATGTTACGCGATGTAACGGGTTGGGTGCTAGGACGGTAATGTTTTCGGTAAAAAGAATGACAGTACATCAATTGGTAATATTTTCCGACGAATTCACTTTCTACTTTAATATCCATACCGTGAATAAAGTGTCAATTGCCCACTCTGTTCTGCGGAATTACATCTGGAATACCTGATTTGCCCCCCCCCCCCCCGAATGCCAGGGAAAGTGAAGCTACTGACTTAGCCGTTCGTCTCTCACAGAAGGTGGTAACGTTCTCGAGCTGTTTGACCCTCGATCTATTCATTCATGCATGAAGTTATGGTGCGCGTCACTAAAATGAATACCAGTTCATACCCCTGAACACGGTGTTATACTCACGGTACAGCTGGTCAGTTTTTCGGAGGGAATGACATTATGTAATAATTTTAAGCCTACTCCTATATGTCATGTTGTACAACGCCCTGACGGCCTGCTTTAATATCCAAACCGTGAATTAAGCTGTCTCGTGTCCATACTGTTCTGCGCAAATACTCCTGGAATACCTGGTGTAACAATCGGTGTCACAATCATAGGTGACGCTATTGACGCAGCCGTTCGACTCTCGAAGGAGCTGGTAACGTTCTCGAAGGGATTGACACTCCACCATCTAATTCATAGGTGAAATTATCAAGCCAGTCACTGAAATGTATGCTCATTTGTGCCTTTGAATACCTTGTTATACTCTCAATACAGCGCGTTAAGCTATTGGACGGTAAGGTCATAAATAAAACGTTTGTCCTCATACCAACTGGAAACGATCTCAAACGGTTTGTCGTAATATTCAAACCGTTATTTAAGGTGTCTATTATTAATACCACTCAGCGGATTTGCACTTGGAATATCTGGTTTGTCTCTCGGAATCAGAGGATAGGTGTAGATGTTGACTTAGCGGTTTGAATATCAAAGAAGGATCAAACACTCTCGATTAACTTGACACTCGACTTTTCTCTTCAGACATGCATCTATGGTATCCGTCAACTAAAGTTTCTACTAACTTGTTTCCGTGAGCACTATGCAACACACTCGCTACAACGGCTTATGTTCCCGGATGGTATGGTAATTGGCAATAGGTATGATTTAATAACATTTGGTAACTTTCTTCGATGGATTGCCACTCTACTTTAATATTCAAACCGTGAACAAAGGTGTCCGTTGCCAGTAATGTCACCGGATTCGCTCCCGGAATACCTGCTTTGACTCTCGGAATCACAGGATAGTTGAATCTAATGACTAAACTGTGCGACTCTCAAAGAGAGTGTATCGTTCTAGAACAGTTTGCCTCTCGATCTTCTAATTCATACATGAAAATATGGTGCATGTCACTAAAATGGGTACTAGTTTGATTCTATCCAGTGAATTCGAGAGTCAAGCCTGGTATTCCAACATTGAATCCGCTGCACAGTATTGGCAATAGAAACGTTATTCACGGAATGAGTGTTAAAGTAGAGAGTCAAACCCTTCGAGATCGTTACCACCTTCTTTTAGAGTCAAACGACCTAGTCAGTAGCTTCACCTATCCTGTGCTTGCGAGAGTCAACCCAAGTATTCTGGGAATACATCAACTAAAGGGTGTTAGCCGTACACACCATAATTCACGGTATAAATGTTAAGGCACTGAGTCAAACCACCGGAGATCTTTATCAATTAAAACGAAGTAATACTTTTTGCACAATACCTTACCTTCCGAGAACCTAACACGCTGTAGCGAGTGTCTAGCTTAGTAACTACGGGAGCAAATAAGTAGATATTTCGGAAGACGTACACCTCAGTTTCACGTATGAATAGCAAAATCGAAAGTCATACACTTTGAGAAAGTTTGCACCGATTTTGAGAGTCGTACTGCTACGTCAATAGCTGCAGAAAACTCCGAGAGTCAGACCAGGAATTCCCAGAGTCTATCCGCAGAATAGTATTGTCAATATACACATTAATTCGCAATATCAACAGTGAAGTACAGGTTCATTCCGTTGTATAACTTTACCTACTGGTATAGCGTCAAACTTTTTATCGAAGGCCATACCCTCCGATATCCTAACCTGCTGTATCCATATTCTGAATTCGCATTCAGGGAAACAACCTGTTATTCCCTTTAGTGACGTGCACCTTAATTTCATCTATGAATTAGAAGATAGAGAGCGAACCGTTCGAGAACGATACCACCGTCATGAAGAATCTAACTGCTGTGTCAATAACTTCACCTACCCTTGTGTTTGCGGGAGTCAAGTCCGGTATCACAGAAGTAAATCCACTGACAGTACTGGGAACAGAGACCTTAATTCGCGGTATGAATTTCAATGTAGGACGTCAAACCGTTTGAGAGCGTTACCAGTTGGTATAAAGTCTAATGCTTTACTGAAGGCCTTAAAAACCGCAACCCTCACCTGCTTCATCGGGAGTATAATTTCGTGTTCATAGTATACATTAGTATACATGTTAATGATAGGCATCATAAGTTCAAATTGGAATTACAAGATAGAGGGACAAATCATTCCAGAACGATACCACCCTTTTTGAGAGACGCACACATATGTCAATAGTTCCACCAATTCTGTGGTTCCGAGACTCGGACACCGGTATTCCGGGAGTGAATCTGCTGATCCGTATTGGCACTAGACACCCTACTCCAAGGCTTGAGTTTAAAGAAGACGGTCAATGATTTTGAGAACGATACCAATTGGCATAAATCCAAACGTCTTACTCATGACTTCACACACCGAAAGCGAAACACGCTCCATCCGGGGTATATCATCGTGTTCAGAGGAACTAATTAATATACATTTCGGTGGCGGTCAACTTAATATCATTTACAGATTAGAATATCGTGGGTCACACCGCTCGAGGACGTTGCCACCGTTTGTGATGGACGATCTGCTGATTCAATAGCTTCACCTATTATGCGATTCCGAGAGTCATACCTGGTATTCCGGGAGTAAGTCTGCTGAACACATTTGGCAATATGCACCTCAAATCTCGGTTTGAATATTAAGGTAGAGCGTCAAACCGTTGAAGAACGGTACACATTCGAATAGGATCAAACTTGGTTCCGAAGGCCGCATATTTAGAGAAGCCCATCCCGCTGCTGGGAATGCCTTGCTTAGTGTGCATGGATACAAAGCAGTAGGAATTTTAGAGTGGGACACATTAATTTCATGTATGAATTAGATGTTCGAGGGTCTAACCGCTCGAGAACTTTACCACCCTCTCTGAGCGTCGAAGAGATATGTCAATAGCTCCACCTATCCTGTGATTCCGAGAGTCAAAGCATGTATTCCAGGAGCAAATCCGCTGGACAGTATTGGCAATAGACACCTGAATTCATGGTTTGAATATTAAAGCAGACAGTCAAACCGATATGGAACGTTACCTATTTGTGTAGAGTCGAACACTTTACCGATATCCCTATCTTTGGAGATGCTAACCCTCCCTATCAAGAGTATGACTGCGTTTTCAGCTGAAAGAATTTATTACCATTTTTGTGACGTGCGGCTTTGATTGTATTACGAACAAGAAGATCGAAGGTCAAGCCGCTCGGGAATGTTGCCACCTTCTGTGAGAGACGAACTGCTATGTGAATAGATTCACCTAATCTGAGGTTCCGAGATTCAGACCAGGTATTCCGGGCGTAAGTCCTATGGACAGTATTGGAAATAGACAACTTATATAGCGGTTTGAATATTAAAGTAGAGCGACCAACCGTTTCAGGGCGCTAGCAATTGGGATAAAGTCTAACGTTGTACAGAAGGCGATACCTTCCGCGTACCTCACGGGCTTCATGGTGAGAATAAGTTCGTGGTCACATAATGAAATTGGTATTCATTTCAGTGACGGCACCTTAACTACATGAACGAATTACAAAATCAAAGACATTCCGTTCGAGAACGTTACCACTTTCTCTGACAGTCGAACTGTTGAGCCAATAGCTACACATCCTGTGACTCTGAGAATCAAACAAGGTACGCCGGGAGCAAATTCGCTGAGCAGTATTGACAATAGAAATCTTAATTCACGGATTGAATATCAAAGCAGAGCATCAAACCGCTGTAGAGCTTTACCTACGCCTATAGACTCAATCATTTTACAGAAGACCTTACCTTCCTGAAACGTACGCCGCTGTATCGAGAATAATACTTGGTCTCCAGAGACACAAATTAGTATGCATTATAGTGACGGGTATATTAATGTCAAGTATGAAATAGAAAATCGTGGGTCAGACCGTTCGAGTACATTACCACCTTCCTTGAGAAACGAACGTCTAAGTCAATAGCTTCACATATCCTATGTAATTCCGAGAGCCAAAGCAATTATTCCTGGAGTAAATCCGCTGAAAAGTATTGGTAACAGACGCCCTAATTCACGGCTTGAATATTAAAGTAGAGCGACAAACCGTCAGAGGTCATAACCACTTCGTAAAAAGTCATTCTCTTTGCCCAATGCCGTACCTGCCGAGAATATTAACCCAATGTAGGAAGTGTGATGCTCGATGTAGACAGAAACAAATTATTGGACATTTTAGCAGACGGTCCCCATATTTCCATGCATAAATAGCAAAACCGAAAGTCAAACTGTTCGAGAAGGTTACCACCATCTTTGGGAATAGAACGATTGAGTCAATAGTTTCACCCATCCTGTGACACCGAGTGCCAAACCAGGGATTTCGGTAGAAATTCCGCTGTACAGTATCGGCAACAGATACCTTCATTCACGGCATAAATAATAATATAGTGATTCGATCCATCAAAGAACGGTACTTACTGGAATTGGGTAAATCTTTTCACTGGATACCTTAGCGTCCGAGAACCTAACCCGCTGCACCATGTGCCTTGCTTAGTGTTCAAGGACACAAATTAGTAGACACATTAGCAGACGGTCACATTAATTGCATGAATCAGTAGGAAGATGGAAGGGCAAATAGTCCGAGAACGTTACAACCTCCTTTGATAGTCGCATAGCTACGGCAATATCTTCACCTTTCCTGTGATCTCGAGAGACAAACAATGTATTCCGGTAGAAATTCCGCTGTACTAGATTGGCAACAGATACCTTAGTTCACGGCATGAGTATTAAAGTAGGGAGTCAGACCGTCGGAGAACTTTTCCAATTCATATAAAATTATTCCTTTTACAGAAAACCTTACCTTCCGAAATCCTACCCCGCTGTAGCGACTGTCCTGAAAATGTTCACGGAAACAAATTAGGACACATTTTGGAGGACGGACGCCACATGCTTGTGTATGAACATCAGCATCGAGAGTCAAAGCGTCCGAGATGGTTACCACCTTCCTTGAGATTCGTACGACTAAGTAAATATCCCCACCTATCCTGTGATTCGCACAGAAAATCCAGGCATTCCTGGAGTAAATCCGCTGAACAGTATTAGCAATAGTCACCTTAATTCGCGGTATGAATAATAAAGTATAGCATGATACCGCTTGAGTACGTTACCAGTTGGTATAAAGTCAAACGTATTACAGACGAGATTAACATCCGGGAAACTAACGCGATGTATGAAGAGTATAACTTTGTGACAACAGATATAAATTAGTACGCATTCTAATGACTGGCACCTTAAGCTGATGTATGAATTGGAGGATCTAGCGCTAAAACGTTCGCGAACGTTAGCACCATCATTGAGAGTACAAATGCTGAGTGAGTAGCTTCACCTATCCTGTGGTTCCGAGAGTTACACTACGTACATCAGGAGTCAATCCGCTGTACACTATTGGCAATGGACACATTAATTCACGGTTTGAATGCTAATGGACAGAGTCAAACCCTCGTTGAACGTTACCTATTCGTACAATGTCAAAAGCCTTACTGAAGACCTTACCCTCCGTGAACATAACCCTCTGTATAGAGAGCATTACTTCGGGATCAGAGATACAAAATTAGTATTCATTATAGTGACGGACACCTTAATTTCATATATGCATGAAAAGATCGATCGGCAAGCCGTTCCTGAATGTTACAACATTCCTAGTGAAATCGCACATCTAACACAATAGCTTCACCTACCCTGTGGCTTCGAGAGTCAAACTCGGTGTATCATATATATATCCGCTGAACAGTATTGGCAGTGGACACCTTAATTCACGGTTTGAATATTAGAGTAGAACATGAAACCGCTTGAAAACGATACCAGTTCGTATAAAATCATGCGTTTTACCGAAGACCTCACCCTCCGATAATCTAATCCGCGGTATCGAAAGTGTAACATCGTGTTCAGTGGGAAGAATTAGTAAACCTTTTAGCATCAAGCACATTAATTTCAAGTATGAATTAGGAGCTCAAGGCTCATACCGTACGAGACCTTTTCTACCTTCTGTGTGAGACGGATGGCAAATTCAGTAGCTTCACATATCATGTTATTGGAGAGTCTTATCAGGTATTCCGGGAGTAAATCCGATGAACAGTATGGGCAATAGGCACATTTACTTACGTTTTGAATATTAAAATGGAGTGCCAAACCGTTTGAGATCCTTACCAATTGCTATGAAGTCAATCGATTTACCGAAGACCTTACCCTCCGAAAAATAACCCGCTATGTCAATAGTATAACTTCGTGCTCAGAGAAAGAAATTAGTCTTCATTTCCGTGACGAGTGCCTCAATTTCATGTACGAAATTGATGATAGAGGACGTACTGGTCGAGAATGCTGCCTCGTTCTGTGAGACACGATCGCCTTAGACAATAGCATCTCATATCTTGTGATTCCGAAAAATAAATCAGTTATTCCGAAAGTAAATTTGCTTTAGTGCATTGGCAATAGGCACCTCAATTCACGGTTTGAATAGTAACGAAGGCTGTCAAGTCGTTGTAGAGCATTACATATTCCCGTAGGGTTAGTGTTCTTACAGAATACTCTACCCGCCGATAAATTGACCAGCTGTATCGAGAGTATGACACAGTGTTCAGACGTACGAAACAGTAGACATAGAAGTGGCGAGAACGTTAATCCCATGCATGAAATACAAGATCGAGGGTCAAACCGCCCGAGAACGTTACCACCTTCTGTTAAAGAGGAACGGCAAAGTCAGTAGTATCACCTATCCCGTGATTCGGAGGGTCAATCCAGGTATTCTGCGAGTAAGTCCGCTGAAGAGTTTTGGCAATAGAGACTTTAATTCACGGTATGATTATTACAGTAGAGCGACAAACCGTTTGAGAGAATTTCCAGATGGCCTTACCTTCGGAGAAGCATACTCACAGTATCATGGGTACATCTTCGAGTTCAGAGAAAGAAATTACATCTGCATTTCAGTGATGGGCAACTTAACTCCATGCATGAATTAAAAAATGGGTTATCAACCAGTTCGAGAAAATTACCACCTTCTGTAAGATACGAACGGCTAAATCAGTAACTTCACCTGTCCTGCTGTTCGGAGGGTCAGCCCGGGAAAACCGAGAGTAAGCTCGCTGAAGTGTATAGGCAATAGACAACGTAATTCACGCTATGAATAACAAAGCAGACCGTGATACCGTTGTAGAATCTTACCTATTGCTATAGAGTAAAATTCTATCCCGAAGTGTCAAGGTGCCCGTCACTTAATTGTCTACTAATTTGTGTCGCTGAACACGAAGTTATTCCCTCGAAACATCGGATTATGTTATCTCAAGGTGAGGTATCAAGTAAATGGTATGTCGTTATGCCAATTGGCAACGTTCTCAACGTTCTATTTTAATATTCATACCGTGAATTAAATTGTCTGTTGTCAATACCGTTCAGCGTATCTAGTCCTAGAATACAAGGTTTGGCTCTCGGAATCACAGGATACATAAATCATCAATAGCTATTGACTTAGCGGTTCGAATATCAAAGTAGGTGATAACGTTTTCTACGGGTTTGACCGTGGATCTTGTTATTCATACATGAATCTGTGGTGTCCATCACTAAAAAGATATTATCGTGGTTCTCTGAACACGAAGTTATACTCTCAATACAGCGGGTTAGCTTCTCGAAGGTAAGGCCTTGTGTGAAACGTTTGACTCTATTGCAATATGTACCGTTCTACAACGATTGGGATCTGTACTTAAATATTTTTACCGTTGCAATAATGTGCATATGGCCAATACTCTACGGCAGATCTACTGCCGAAGAGCCTGGTTTGACTCTAGGAGTGACAGGATAGGTGGATCTATTGACTTGTCGCCAGACCCTCTAAGACGGCGGTAACTTTCCCGCACGGTTTGACTATCGATCTTCTAATTCATACACGAAGATAGGGTGCCCTTATCTGAAATGAACGCTACTTTTCTCTCAGAACACGATGATATGCTCTCGATGAAGCGGTTGAGGTTCATGGAAGGTAGGGACTTCGGGAAAAATCGTTTGACTTTATTCCAATTGGAGACGGTCGTAAACGGCTTGACGCTCTACTTCAACATTCAAATCGAGAATTATGAAGTCTTTTGCCAATACTGTACGGCGGATTCACTCCCTGAATACCTGGTTTGACTCTCAGTATCATAGGAACGGTGAAGCTATTGACTTAGCTGTGCGACTCTCAATTAAGTTCATAAAGTTTACCAACTATTTGACTCTCGATCCTCTAACGCACACACGGAATTAATGTGCCCGCCACTGAACTGTGTACTAATTTGTTTCTCTGAACACGAAATTATACTCTCGATATAGCTGGTTTGCTTCTGGGATGGTAATATCTTCGGTAAAAGGTTTGACTTTCTACCAATAGGTAACGTGCTCAAACGGTTTGGCGATCTACGTTATCTTTCAAACCGAGAATTAAGGTGTCCAATCGCAGAACTCTTCAGCGGATGGACTCCCGGAATACCTGGCTTGACTCTCGGAATCACAGGATCGGTGATGCTATTGACTTAGCTGTACGACTGCAAAAGAATGTGATAACGTTATCGAACTGTTTTACACTCGATCATCTAATTCATACATAAAATTAAGGTTCCAGTCGCTATAAATGTCTACTAATTTGTTTCTCAGAACACGAAGATATACCCACGATACAACGGGATATATCCCCACATGGTATGGTATGCCAGAAACAGTATGACATTATATCAATTAGTAAAGTTCTCAAACCGTTTGACTCTCTACACTAATATTCATAATGTGAATTAGTGTATTTATTGACAATAATGTTAAGCGGGTTTACTCCTGGAATAACAGGCCGGAGACTCGGAATCTCTGGATAGGTGAAGCTTTTCACTTAGCCGTCCATCTCTCACACAAGGTGGCAACGTTCTCGAGGTGTTTAACGCTCGATCTTCTGCTTCACTGATGAAGTTATAGTGCCCGTCAATGAAATAAATACTAACTTCTTTCTCTGAACACGAAGTTATATTATGGATGAGGCCGGTGACATTCGCGGAATGTAAGGCTTTCGGTAGTAGGTTTGTATCTGTACCAGCGGGTAACGATCTACAACGAATTGACGGTCTGCTTTAATATTCATACCGTGAGTTAAGGTTATGCTTAGTGTGAATTAGATGAGTGTACGCTTATGACATTATTTTGGTAAACTAATTGTTATTTTATATGATTGTCAGTATGCGCACCGACGCTGATTGAGCGACACGACTGGCAAGGTCATGTTGTTGCGTTCGGTAGATTGGAGCGACACTACTCGATGGTCTTCGTTAATTAATTTAACCCTGATTTTGTACCGTATGCTTCTTTCCCAGTTTTCCATTTATTTTTGCATACTGTAATTTACTGTTACGATAACTTCGATTGCTTTCAAAATTGTCGTTGCTTATTTTAAAAAATTGAACTTCTAAGTAAAAGTGTCTTTGGGTGTAGTAGATTGTACGTTTGTGACATTATTCTGTTAAACTTGCTGTTATTTTGTATGATTGTCTGCATATGTACCTACGCTTCCTGGACGGTACGACAAGACTGGACATGTAGTTGCGTTCGGCAAATCGGAGCGGCACTACTGGCTGGTCTTCGTTAACGTCTTTTATCATGGTATTGCACCGGCTGCGTCCTGATCACATTTCTGTTTAATACTACATATGGTAATTTAATGTTCTGATATATCCGATTCTTTTCAATATTTCGTATCTTTAATTTTAAATATTCTAACTGCTAGTAAAAGTATGCTTGGAATTAGTTGAGTGTACGTTTCCGGCAATATCCTGTTTAATTCATTGTCATTTTATATAATTATCCCTGTACGTACCTACGGTCCAGGAGCAACACGATTGGTGTGGACAAGCAGTTGCGTTCGGTGCATCCAAGCCACATCGTTGTATGGTCTTTCTTAGTACTTTTATTCTTAATATTGTACCGTATGCATTCTTGCATAGTCATCTATTTACTTTCATGTACACTTACGTACTTGTTATGATCTGTTCGATTTCTTGAAAATTATAAATTTTTAGTTTAAATGTCTGTAATTCTTAGTCAAAGTGTCATCTGACTTAGGTGAGTGTACGTTTATGACATTGTCACGGGGAATATGTGACAAGTATTAAAATAAAATATAATCGGACGGTTCTTCAACCTTGGCGGAAGAGACCACTTCTAGAAGAAACTAGATTCCTTATATTAATACTTATTCCGTTAAATAAGTGTAATACAGGTATTGAATAGTCTTACATATTTAACGTAGGTTTTGAAGATAGGTATACAAATGTAGAAACGTTCCGTTTCATGTATAATATAGAACTGCTTTATTCGATTGTGCTCGGTTCTTATACTATAATTTTCTGGTTGAGTAGGTGGTTTCTAGTCATGCGTTGTCTGGCTTTGGCTGGTTTTGCTACGATTGCAGTCTGGGCGATGCGTCTGGTGATGCGTTGGCTGGCGTCACAACGTTATTTTCATAAACTTATTGTTATTTTATGTAATTGTCTGTATACGTACCTACGCCGTTGGAGAGACACGACTGGCTAAGCTTTATAGTTGCATGGGGCAGGAGGGTGCGGCACTACTGCATGGTCTTAGTTAATTTCTTTAACATTGCTTTTATACAGTGTGTAATTTTTCCCTCTTTCCCATTTGTTTACACATACTGTGATTCACTGTTATGATATAATCGATATTTATAAATATTTTCGATTTTTAGTTTAAGGAATTGTATTTCTTAGGAAATGTGTCATTTGATATAGTTGAGTATACGTTCATCAAGATACATTTCTAAGTTTATCGCTGTTTTGTATGAGAGTCTGTGTACGTTCCATCGCTATCGAAGCGACACGACTGGCCATGTCTTGTAGTTGCATTCGTGAGATTGGAGGGAAACTACTGTATGGTCTTCTTTAATTTCCTTAACCTTGATTTTGTACCGTATGCATTCTTTCTCAGTTTTCTATTTTTTTTTTAAACCGCTGTAATTTATTGCTTTGATATTTTCAATTTTCTTCGAAATTTTCAATTTTTATTTTAGAATATTGTATCTCCTAGTAGAAGTATCCTTGGATTTATTTGTTTGTACGTTTATGACTAGAGCATATTAAATTCTTTCTCATTTTATATGATTGATTGTATACGTGCCGATGCGTCCAGATCGACACGGCTGGATTGCGCTAGTAGTTGCGTACGGCAGATCGGAGCGGCACTGCTGGATGGTCTTCGTTCATTTCTTTAATTTCATAATTAATTGAGTGTTCGCTTAGGGCATCATTTTGGTTAACTTACTGTTATATTACATGATTGCCTGTATACATACTGCGCTTCCGTCGCGTCATGATTGAAGTAGTCTTGCAAGTGCGTTCGGTAGATCAGATCGACTGTACAGTATGGTCTTCGTAAATATCACTAACCATAATGTTGTACCGTATGCATTCATTTGCAGTGTTCTAATTATTTTTACATACTGCAATTTGCTGTAATCGTATCATAGATTTTTTTCCAAAATTGTCAATTTCTAATTTTGATAATTGTATTCCTTATTAATATTGCCTCTTGAGTTAATTGTGTTTACATTTACGTCCATGTTACTTTACGCTTGATGTTATTTTATATGATTGTCTGTATAAACACCTACGCTGCCTGGGCGATACATCTGGCGAGGTGTTGTGTTTGCGAACGGCAGATCGGAGCGTCACTGCTGGATGGTCTTTGATAGTTTCTGTAACGTTGATTTTTTACCGTAAGCAATTTTTCCCAGTTTTCCATTTATTTATACATACTGTTATTTTCTGTCATATCTTCGTCTTTTTTTAAAATATTCAATTTCTAGTTTAAAAGATAGCATTTCATAGTTAAAGTATCTTTGGAATTAATTGAGTGTACGTTCATGACAATATTTTGTTAATGTCAATATTATTTTACATGGTTCTCTGTATATATACGTACGCTGGCGGGCGATTCGACGGTCGAGGCCTTGTAGTTGCGTACTGCAAATCGAAGCGCTACTACTGGATGGCCATCGTTAATTTCCTTAACTATAATATTGTACTCTATGTACCCTTTCGCAGTTTCCTATTTGTATACAAATACTATCATTTTCTGTTATGGTAATTGCGATTTTTCTTCAGAATTTTTTATTCCTATTTTACGAAATTGTATTTCTTCTAGACAACTGTCTATGGAAATAGTTATGTGTGTGTTTATTACTATATTTTGTCAATCTTGTGGTCATTTCATACTATTGCCTGTATACCAATCTACGATTCCGTAACGAGACGACTGCAGTGGTCTTGTAGTTGCGTATGGTATATCAGAGCGGCACTACTGTATGGTCTTCGTCAATGACTTTAACCTTGATATTATTCTGTATGCATGTTTTCCCCTGCTTTCTATTTATTTATGCAAACTGAAATTTAATGTTATCATGTTTCTGATTTTAGCAAAATTTCCGGTTTATAATTTTCAAAACTGCATTTTTTAGTAACAGAGTCTGCTGAATTAGTTGAGTTTACGTTTAGGAGAATATTTTGTTGAATTTGTTGTCGTCATATATGATTTTATGTATGCGTACTTACACTACTGGAGCGACACGGCTAGAGTGGTCTTGCAGTTGAGTTTGCTAGATCCGAGCGACACTACCCGATGACCTTTGCTAATTTCTTTAACCTTAGTATTCTACCGTAAGCGATCATTCGCTGTTTCCTATTTATTTCTGCATAGTGCAACTTACTGTCGCGTGCGGCAAATCGGAGCGGCACTACAGAACGGTCTTTGTTAATTTCATTAACCTTGAATTTGTACCGTCATCATTTTTTGCCAGTCTTCCATTTATTTATACATTCTGTAATATAGTGATGTCATATTTTCGATTTTGTTTTTAATTTCAAATTTTTGGTAAAGAATCTGAATTACTTCGTAGAAGTGTCTTTGGCATAAATTAGGTGTACGTTTATAACAATATTTTGTAAATTCTATGTTATGTTATATGATGGCCTCTATATATACCTACGCTGCCGGAATGACCCGCCTGGAGTGGTCTTGCTGTTCCGCATGGTCGATCGGATCGACATTAGTGTATGATCTTCGTTAACTTCATTAACCTTGATATTAAACCGTATGCATATTTTCCCAGTCATCCATTTGCTTATACATACTGTGATATACTGTTATGAAAATCCCGATATTTCTTCAAAATTTTCAATTTCATTTCAAAAAATTGTATTTCCTTGTAAACGTTCCATTTCAATTTGTTTATCTTATATTTATTACAGTATTTTGTTAAGCTTGATGTTATTTTATATGATTGTCTACATACGAGCCTGCGCAGCCAGGACTACACGACTGGCAATATCTGGTAGTTGCGTACAGCAGATCATAGTGGTGCTACTGGATGGTCCTCGTTAATTTCGTTAACCTTGATTTTGTATCGTATGCATTCTTTCGCAGTTTTCTATTTATTTGTAAATGCTATAATTAACTATTATGATATTCTCGCTTTTCTTCGAAATTTCCAATTTATAATTTATGAAACTGATATTCTTAGCAGAAGTGTTTTTCAAATTAGATAAGTGTAAGCTTATGACATTATTTTGTTACACTTAATGCTATACTGTATGACAGTCCGTATAGGTACCAACGCTGTTTGAGCAACGCGACTGGCGTGGTCTTGTAGTTATATGCGGCAGTTCGAAGCGGCACTGCTGGATAATCTTCACTAAATTCTGTAGGCATACTATTGTACCGTATGCATTCCTTCTCAGTTTTCTGTGTACCTAAAGAGACTGTAACTTTCTATTATGATATTTTCGTTTTTCATCAAAATATTCAATTTTTATTATAAACTATTTTATATCTTAGTAAATTGTCATTAGAATTAATTGATTGTACGTTCATGACAATATTTTGTCATGCCTATTGTTATTTATACCGTTGGGTGTATGCGTACATACGCTGTACGGGCGGCACGGCTGGAGTGGTGTTGTAGTACCGTTCCGTAGACCGGAGCGACAATACTCTATGGTCATTGTTATTTGCTTTAACCTTAATATGGTACCGTAATAATTCCTTTCCAGTTTCCTATTTATTACTGTATACTCTAATTTACTGTTATGATATTTTCGATCATTTCCAAAATGCCCAATTTTTAAAGCGAAAAGCTGCTTTTTTAGGAAAAGTGTCATTGGAATTAGATAAGTATACGTTTATGCAGATATTTTGTTGAATTTCTTGTTGCATTATATGATTGTCCGTACACGAACATACGATGCAGCAATACAAGACAGGAGTGTTATTGTTGTTACGTACGGAAGATCGGAGCAACAATACTCTACGATCATTGTTAATTTCTTTTGCCATAATATTGTGCGGTAAGAACAATTTCCCAGCTTTCAATTTATTTCTACTTACTGTAACTACAAGTTATGGTATTACGATTTTTTTCGTAATTTCCAGCTTTCAACTGCAGAAATTTTGATTTTTAGGAGAAGTACCTTCGGAATTAATTGTGTGTACGTTAATGACAATATTTTCTTACACTTATTGTCCTTTCATCAAATTGTCTGCATACGTACCTACGTTGCCGAATCGTCACGGCTGGCGAGGGCGAGGCACGTAGCGGCACTACTGGTTGGTCCCTGATAATTTTTTTAACCGCAATATTGTACTGTATGCATTCGTTCGCAGTTATCTATGCGTTTCTACATACAGCAATTTGCCCTTATGACGTTTTCTACTTTCATCGAATTTTTCAATTTATATCTTATAAAATTTTATTCCTTAGTAAAAGCGTCTTTGAAACTACATGATTATACATTTCTGACATTATTTTGTTATGCTAGTTGTTACTTCATATGATTGTCTGTATACGTTATTACGATGCCGGAGCGACACCACCGCTCAGGTCTTGTAGGTGCATACGGTAGATCTGAGCGGCAATGCTGGATCGTCATGGAAAATTTTCTCAACCATCATTTAGTACCATATGCATTTTTTCACATTTTTCCATTTATTTCTACATGCAGCAATTTACTGTCACGATATTTTCGATTTCCATTCAAATGTTCGATTTTTACTTTAAAAGATTGTATTTCTTAGTACAACTACCTATGGAGTTATTTGAGTGTACGTTTATTACAATATTTTGTTATACATATAGTTATTGTATATGATTGTCTGTATACGTACATAGGCTTCTGGAGCAACACGAATGGAATGGACTTGTAGTTGCGCACGGCAGATCGTAGCGACAATACTGTGTGATGTTCTTTAATTTCCTTAACCATGATATTGGAGCGTTTCCCTTCCTACTCAGTTTTTTATTTATTTCTGTATAGTGTGATTTACTGTTATGATAATTTCGATCTTTCCAAATTTATAATTCTTGGCATAAAAGATTGTATTTCTCAGTAGAAGTGACATTGCAATTATTTGAGTGTATGTTTATGACAATATTTTGTTAAATTCTTGGTTATGTAATAGGAGTGTTTCTGTACGTACCTACCCTTTCGGAGCGGCACGGTTACAGTGGTCTTATAGTAGCGTTCGTTAGACTGGTGCGACACTGCTGTATGGTCTTTGATTATTTCATTAATAATAATATTGTACCGTATGGATTCTTGTGCAGTTTTCTATTTATTTCTACATACTGTAGTTTGCTGTTATGATATTTTCAATTTTATTTCAAAATTTTCAATTTATGTTATAAAAAATTTAATTTTCTGGTAAAAGTGTCTTTGTAATTCGTTAACTGTACGATCACGACATTATTTTCGTAAACTTAGTGCTATTTTATATGACAGTCTCTATATGTACTAACGCTGCCGGAGGGACACGGCTGGAATGGACTTGTTGGTGCATACGACAGATCTGAGCGGCACTACTTGATGGTCTTCGCTAATTCCTTTAAAGTTGATTTTGTACCGTAGTCATTGTTTCGCAGTTTTCTATTTATTTCGGCATACTGTAACTTACTGCTACGATGATTTTAAATTTTTTTCAACATTGACAATTTTTAATTTACTAAATTTGTATTTCTAAGGAAAAGTGCCTTCGATTTACTAGAGTGTACGTTTATGACAATATTTTATTAAATTCTTGGTTATTATACAGGATTGTCACTGTACGTTCCGACGCTTCCGGAGCGATACGGCTGGAGTGGTTTTGTAATAACGTTCCTGAAACCGGAGCGACAATACTCTATGGTCATTGCTAATTTCGTTAACCTTAATATGGTACCGTAATAACTCTTTCCCTGTTTCCTATTTATTTCTATATACCGTAAGCTATTTTTAATAAATTTTCGATTGCGTTTATAATTTCCAATCTTTAAATTCAAAAATTATATCCCTTAGAAAGGTGTCATTGGAGTTAGTGGTGTTATCGTTTCTGACAATATTTTGTTGAACATATTGATCTTTTAAGTCACTGTCTGTATACGTATCTACGCTGACGATACAACAAGTCCGAGGAGGTCTTGTTGCGTACGGCAGAACGGTGCGGTACTACTGGATTGTATTCCATAATTTAGTCACCCCTGATTTTGCGCCGCATGCATTTCATTCCAGTTATCCATTTATTTGTACGGACTGTAATTTAGTGTTATGATATTTTCAATTCTTAGTTTAAAACATAGCATTTCTTGGTAAAAGCGCCTTTGGAATTATTTGAGTGCACTTTTATGGCATTATTTTGTTAAGCCTGATGTCATTTTATATGTTTGTCCGTATATGTACCTTCACTGGAGAAGCAACACGTCTGGCGAGGCAATGTAGTTGCGTATAACAAAACGAAGAGCACTACTGGATAGTCTTCGTCAACTTTATTAACCCTGATAGTATGCTATATGCACACCTTCGCTGTTTACTATTTACTTGTTATGGTACTTTAGATTCCTTTCAGTATTGTCTTACAATGTACCGAAGGCAACTGCATGACCGCGCCAGTCGTGTCGCTCCGGAAGCTTAGGTATACATATATATGGACAATCACATAGAACAAAGACAAATTTAACAAAATATTGTCATAAATGTACACTCGACTAATTCCATAGACTGATACAAAGAAATAAAATTTTTATATTTAAAAATTGGATATTTCGAAAAAAATCGAAAAAATCATACCCACAAATTAGAGTATCTAGAAGTAAAGAGAAAACTTTGGAAGCATGCATACGATATAATATTAAGGTAATAGAAATTAACGAGGACCATAGGGTAGTGGCCCACTTATCTACCGAGCGCTACTGAAGACAACTCCATTCCTGTCGCTCCGGCAGAGTAGGGACGTGTGTGACCTGTCATTCAAAATGACAATCTGTACAACGAAATATTACCGTATACGCACGCTGGACTAACTCCAGGGACACTTATACTACGAAATACAATTTTTTAAACTGATAATTGAAAATATACGAAAAATTTAAGATATCATTGCAGTAACCTACTGTATGTCTAAATAAATGGAAACTTGGGAAATATTGCAAATGGTAAAAACCATGGTCAAAGAAGTTAACCAAGACCATCCAGTAGTGCCACTCCGCCCTACCGTACACAACAGCAAGATCACGCCAGTCGTGCCGCTCCGGCAGCGTGGGCGCGTATACATACAATCATGTTGGATATTGGTATTTTTATCAAAATATTGCCATAAACGTACACTCACCTTGTGCCAAAGGCACTTTTGCTACGAAATACGTTTTCTGAAAATAAAATTCAAAATTTTGAAAAAAATATCGAAAATATCAGTCCAGTCAATTACAGTATGTATAAATAAATGGGACCATGATAAAACATGCATACCGTACAAAATCATGGTTAAAGAATTTAACGAAATTCATTTGGTAGCGCTCGTCTGATCTGCTGTCCGCAACTACAAGTCCGCGCCAGCCGTGTCGCTCAGGCACTATAGGTACGTACACAGACAATCAAACAAGATAAGAAAATTTTCCACAAAATATTGTTGTAAACGTACACTGAACTAATTCCTAAGGCTCTTCAGGTAGGAAATACAATTTTTAAACATGAAATTGAAGATTTTGAAACAAATTAAAATATCATTACAGTATATTACAGTACGTATTAATATATGGGATACTGGGAAAAATGTATTCCGTACAATATCATGGTTAAAGCAGAAATTAACGATGACGATCTAGCAATGCCACTCCGCCCTGCCGTACGCAACTACAAGTCATCGCCAGCCGTGACACTCCAGCAGCGTACAAACGTATAAAGACAATCATTCTAAATAAAAATATTATTAACAAAATATTGCCGTTAACGTACACTCAATTAATTCCACAGGCATTTCTGGTAGCAAATACAATTCTTTAAACAAAATGGTGTGAATTTTGAAAAAATCGAAAATATTATAATGGTAAATTACAAAATGTATAAATATATGGGAGAAAACTGCGACCCGGCTGGTAACATCTTTAACCTTGATGTTGAACCGTATGCATTCCAGCGCAGTTTTTTTATTTATATCTACAGACTGTGATTTATTAATATGGTATTTTCCATTTCTTTCAATATTTCCGAACTTTAATTCCCAAAATTTTATTTTTTAGAGAAAGTGAGTTTGGAATTAATTGAGTGTACGTAATAGACAATATTTTGATAAGTTCTTGGTCATTTTATATGAATGTCCCCCCTGCGTACCAACGCTGCCGTAGTGACACGATGGGAGTGGTCTCGTAGTTCCGTTCGGTACAATGGAGCGCATACTACTGGTTAGTCTTCCTTAATATCTTTAATCTTAGTGTTGTAACGAATCCATTTTTTCAGCTTTCTATTCATTACTACATATTGTAATTTACTGTTATGATGTGTCAGATTATTTTAAAAATTTCCTATTTTCAATTTAGTAAATGGTACCTTTATGTAAAGGTGTCTTCGAAATTAGACGAGTGAACCTTTACGAATATATATTGATAGATATATTGTTATTTGATATCATTATCTGTACACGTGCCCACGCTGCTGCAGCGATACGTCCTGCGAGATCTTGCAGTTTCGTATGGCAGGAATCAGTGGCATTACTCGATGATCTTCGCTAATTTCTATAAACATGGTTTTTTACGGCATGCATCTTTTACACGTCTCCCATTTCTTTATACACACTGTAATTTACTGTTCTTGTATTTTCAATTTTGCTTACATAATTACCTGCTTTAAGTTTATAAAACTGTATTTCTTAGCAAAAGTGCATTTGGAGTTAGTTCAATGTACGGTTGTGGCAATATTTAGATAGAAATATTCTTATTCTATATGATTGTTCGTATACGCACCCATGCTGCTGTCGGGACATGACTGGCGAGGACATGTATTTGCGTGTCGCAGGGCAGAGTGGCACTTCTGGCTGGTCCGCGATAATTTCATTAACCATAACCATGTATGGTTTGCATTGTTTCCCAGTCTGACATTTGTTTGTACGAACTGCATTTTATTGTTATGATAATTTCGATTTATTTCAAAATTTTCAATCCTTTGTTTAGAAAACTTGTATTGCTTAGCAGAAGTTTCATTGGAATTAGATGAGTGTACGCTTCTGACATCATTTTATTAAACTAATTGTTATTTCACATGATTGTCTATATACGTAACAACGCTGCCGGTGCAACGCGACCGGCTAGGTTTTGTAGTTGCGTACAGTAGGGCGGAGTGGTACTGCTGGATGGTCTTTGTTAATTTCTTTAACCCTGATATTGTCCCGTATGCATTTTCCCCATGTTTTCAATTTATTTATACATACTCTATTTTACACTTATATTTTTGATTTTCATCCAAAATTTTCAATTCTTTTATGGAAAAAGCTGTGTTTCCCAGTATCGGTTTCTTCCGAATTGGTTGAGTTTCCGCTTATGACAATACAATGTTAAGTCTGTTATTACCTTATATGATTGTCTGTACATGTACCTACGCTGCCGGAGCAACACAACTGGAGGTGGTCCTGTATCTGCGCTCGGTAGATCGAATCGAATCTACTATATGGCTTTAACCATGATTTTGTACCGAATGCATTTTTTCGCAGTTTTCTATTTATTTCTCCATGCTGTAGGTTACTGCTATGATACTTCCGATTTAATTCAACTCTTCTAATTTTTAATATCAATAATTGTATTTTTTAGGAAAAGTGCCTTTGGAATTGGTTGAGTGTACGTTTATTACATTATTTTGTTAAACCTGTTGTTACGTTCTATGTTTTTCTGTATACGTACCTACGTTCCGGGGCAACACGACAGTCCAGGCCTAGTTGCGTACGGTAGATCGGAGCGGCAATTCTGTATGGTCTACAAGAATTTCTTTAACCTTCATATTGTGCAGCACGCATTTTTCCCCCAATTTTTCCTTCATTTATACACTCTGCAATTCACGGTTTTAATTTTTTCCAAATTATCAATTTTTATTTTAAGAAACTGTATTTCCTAATAAAGGTGTCTTTGGAATTACATTAGTGATCGCTTATGTCATTTATTAGTTACATATTCCTACTTTATATGGCTATCTGTATGCGTACCTACGCTCCCGAACCAACACCACTGGCGAGGACTTGCAGTTGCGAACCCTAGGTCGAAGCGGCTCTACTGGATGGTATTTGTTTATTCCTTTATCCATAATATTGTGTCGTATGCAATATTTTGCAATTTTCTATTCATTTCTACACACTGAAATTTACTGTTATGATTTTCTCGGTACAATTCAAAATTTCTAGAATTAATTATAAGAGCCTATATTCCTTAGTATACGCGACTCTTGAATTTGTTGAGTTTATATTTATGACAATATTTCGTTAACCTTGTTGTCATTTCAAAGGCTTGTGTGTATACGTACCTACAGCGTTGTTGCGACACACCTGCAGCGTTCGCTTAGTTGTGTTCGGTAGATTCTCGTTACCTTCTATAACCTTCATATTGTACAGTGTGGATCCTTTCGCAGTCTTCCATTTGTATTTACTTACATTAATTTACTGATATGATATCTTCAATGTTTTTCAAAATTTTCAAATTTTAGTTTATAGGATTGTAGTTGTAAGTAAAAGTGCCATTGGCATTAGTTGGTGTACGTTTAAGCCTATATTTTGTTCAAATTATTCTTATGTTATACGTACCTATGCGGTTTGGGCGACACGACTGGCGACATATAGTAGTTGCAAACGGTAGATCTGATTGTCACTACTGTTTGATATTCGATAATATCTCTCACCTTGATATTGTACCGCATGCATTTTTCCCCGTTTTCCATTTATATATACACCCTGTTATTTACTGTTATTATATTCTCGTTTTCTATCAAAATTTTCAATGCTTACATTAAAAAATTGTCTTTTTTAGTGAATGTATCATTGGTGTTAGTTGAGTGTACGTTTATCGCGATACGTTGATAAACTTATTATAGTTTTATATGATTCCCTGTATGCGCACCTTCGCTTCCGGCGCGACACTACTGGTGAGGTCTTGCAGTTGCGTACGACAGATCGAAGCGGCACTACGGTATGATCTTCGTTAATTTCTTTAACCGTGACACTGCACCGTATGCATTCTTTGGCAGTTATGTATATCATTTTACCTACTGTAATTTACTGCTATATTTCCGATTTTCTTCGAAATTTTCCAATTTTTATTTTGAAAAATTGTATTCCATACTGAAGGACTGTTTGCAATTGGATGAGCCTCCGCTTATCACAATATTATGTTGAACTAGTTGTTATTGTTTATGATTGTCTGTATACGTACCTACGCTGTTTGAGCGACACGTGTGTCGATGTCCTGTAGTTGTGTACAGTATATCGGAGCGACACGACTGTATTATATACGTTAATTTCCGTAGCCCTGATATTGTATCCTATACATTGTTTCGCAGCTGTCTAAATATTTCTACATACTGTAAGCTACTCTAGTGACATTTTCGATTTTCTTCATATTTTCCAATTTTTAATGTGAAAAATTGTATTTCTCAGTAAAAGTGTCTTGGCAATTATCTGAGTGTTCGTTTGTGACAATATCTTGATAAATTGTTTGCTGCTTTACATGATTGCTTCTATATGTACTTACGTTGCCAGAGCGACACGGTTGGAGTGGACTCGTAGTGGTAACGATATATCGGATTGTCGCGATTCGGTGCTTCACCGCATACGTATCAGCGCACAGATGCGTCACGACCCGGGTGGAATTCTAGTTGCGTACGGTACTTCGGAGAGACACGGCTGGATGGTTTCCGTTAATTTCCTTAATCTAGATGTATTACCATAAGCATTTTATCCCAGATTTACATTTATTTATAGATACTTTAATTTACTTGTATGATATCTTGATGTTTATCAATACTTTCATTTTTACTTTATGAAACTGTATTCCGTCGTAAATGTGTCTTGATATTGGGTGAGTTTATGTTTATGACAATATTTTGTTAAACATATTGTTATTCTATATGATTGTCTGCATTCGTACCAACGATTGTGGAGCAGCAGGGGTGGAGTGAACTTGCAATTGCGTTCGGTAGACCGGTGCCGCACTACTGTTTGATCTTCGTTAATTTCTAATACATTGATTTTGTACAGTATGCATTTTCCCCCTGTTTTACATTTATTTATACCAACTACAACGTACAGTTATGAGATTTTCGATTTTTTCCTAATTTCCATCTTTCATTTTAAGAAATTGTATTTCATAGTAAAAGTACCTTTGAATTAGTCAATGGTACGATTATGACAATATTTTGTTTATTTCGTTTCAGTATTATATGATTTCTTGTACACATACCTACACTTCCGGATCAACACGGCACTAGTGATCTTGCAGTTGCTTACGGCAGATAGGTGAGGCACTACTGAATTGACTTCACTAATTCCTTTAACCCTGATATTGTACCGCATGCAGTCTTTCGCAGTTTTCGATTTGTCTCTACATGGTGTAATTTATTGTTCTGATATTTTCCTTTTTTCTTTCCATTTTTCAATTTTTAGAATAAAAAATTGTATTTTCTATTAAATGTGTCATTTGAATTATTTGTGTGTATGCTTATGCTAAAATTATGTTAAATTCCTTGATAGTTTATATAATTGTCAGTATACGTACTTATGCTGTCGGTGCGACACGAGTGGCGACGCCTTGTAGTTGCGTACAGCAGGACGGAGCGACGCTAGTGTACGATGTTCGTTAAATTTTCTAACCTTGATATTTTACCACACGAAATTTTTCACAGTTATCCATTTATTAATACATACAGTGGTTTTCTGTTATGATATTATATACTTTTTCATAGATATCAATTTCTATTTTAAGAAATTGTATTTCATGGTAGAAGAGACTTTGGAATTAGTTGTGTGGACGTTTATTGCGATATTTTGCTGAACATATTGTTGTTTCATATGATGGCCTGTAATGCGCTCCTACGTTTCCGGTGCGTCACGGCTAGAGTGGTCTCGTAGTAGCGTACGGCAGGCCGGAGCGCCACACTGGGTGGCCTTCGTTATTGTCTTCGACCGTCATTTTGACCCATATACATTTCGCCGCAATTGGACCACTTATTTATATATTCTGTAATTTATTGTTACGATATTTGCGATTTCTTTTCAAAATTTTCAATTTTCAGTTTAAAAAACTGTGTTTCATTGTAAAAGTGTAATTGGAAATACATGAGTGTACGAATATGACAATGTTTTGTTAAAATTATATTTATTATTTATTACTATTATTTATTATTATTATTATTATTATTATTATTATTATTATTATATGATTGCCTGTATACGTACATACGCTGTAGGACCGACACAACTTGCGAGACCTTGATGTTGCGTATGACAGAAATGAGGGGCGTTATTGATTGGTAATCGTTAATTTCGTTAACTTTGATATCCCACCGTATGCATTCTTTCGCAGTTTTCCATTTATCTCCACATTCTCTAATCTACTGTTATGATATTTTCAGTTTATTCCAAAGTTTCAATTTTTTATTTCAAAAATTTTGTTTCCTAGTAAAAGTGTCATAGGAATTAGTTGAGGGTACGTTAATGACACCATTTCGTTAAACTTATCGTTATTTGATATGATTGTCTGCATACGTACCTTCGCTGTCGGTGGGACACAACTGGCGAGGTCTTTTAGTTTCATGCGCCAAATCTGAGCGTCACTACTGGATGGTCTTAGTTAATATCTATAGCCTTGATTTTGTACCGTATGCAATTTTTCCCATATTTTCCATTTATTTATACACACTGTATATTACTGTAATAATATTTTCCCTTTTTTACATTATTATCAATTTTTAATTTAAATGATTGCATTTCATAGTGAATGTGGCCTTCGAATTAGTTGAGTGTACGTTTATGACGTTATTTTGTTATACTTATTATTACGTTATATGATAGTCTGTACAAGTACCTACGCTGTCCGCGCGACGCAGCTGGAGTGATCCAGTAGTTGCGTTCAGTAGAATCGGGAGACGCTGCTGTATGATCTTCGTTAGTTTCATTCACCTTGTAATCCATTCTTTCGTTGTTTTCTACTTATTAATACATACTGTAATTTTACTCCTTTGATACTTTCAGGATTCTCAAAATTCCCAGTTTATGGTATCAACCATTGTACCTTTTATGAATAGTGTCTTTGGAATTTGTTGATTGAGCGTTTATGATAATATGTTGTTAAATGCTGTGTTATTATCTATGATTGTCTCCATATGTACGGGAGCTGCCGGAGCGACTAGACTGGATTGGTCTTGTTGTTGCGTTTGCTAGGTCGGAGCTATAGAACTGAATGGTCTTCGATAATTTCTTCGACCTTGATCTTGTACCATATTCATTTTTTCCCACTTTTCCATTTATTTATATATATTGCAATTTGCTGTTATGATATTTCCGATGTTTTACAATATTTTCAAATGCTTCCGGAGCGAAATATCTGGTATGGTCTCGCAATTGCGTTTGGGGACACACTACTGTATGGTCATCGATTATTTCGTTATCCTTGAATTTGTACAGCGTGCATTTTTCCCCTGTCTGTTACTTATTGATTCATACTGTAATTTACATGTACGATATCATCAATTTTTTGTTTAAGAAACTGTATTTCGAAGCACTATTGCCTTGGAATTAGTTGAGCATACGTTTACGACATTATGTTGTTAATCTTATTGCTATTTTATATAATTATCTATATACGTACCTCCCCTGTTTGCGCGACACGACTGGCGAGGACTTGTAGTTGCGTACGGCAGATCAGGGCGGCATATTGCGTGGCCTTCGGTACATTCGTTTACCAGAATATTGTATCGTATGCATTCTTCCGCAGTTGTCCATTTATTTATGCATACTGTAATTTACAATTATGATATTTCTGTTTTTTGTTCATAATTTTCAATTATCAAATTATGAAATTTTTTTTCCTATTAAATGTTTCGTTAGAATTTGTTGAGACTACTATTTTGACAACATTTTGATATATCTGTTGTTGTATTATATGACTGTCTGTACACGAGCTTACATTGCCAGGGCCACACGTCAGGGGTGAACTTGCAGTTACTTACGGTAGATCGTAGCGACGCGACTCTGCTCTTCACCGTTAGCCTAGCGGCGCTCCGAATCGGGCTGACGTTGTAGTTGCGTATGGAACTTCGAAGCGGCACAATTGGATGATCTTCCATTTTTTTTATTCTTGATTTTAACCCGCATGCATTTCTCTCCTTGTCTCATATTTATTTATACATACTTTAATTTAGTGTTATTTTTTCGATTTCCATGCAAAATTTACAATTTTTAGATTAAAATCTGGTACTCCTTAGAAACGGTTTAATTCGAATTGGTTGAGTTTCCGTTCATGACAATACTTTGTTAAGCTTGTTATTAGCTTCTTTAATGGCCTGTATACGGACCCACGCTCCCCGAGCGACTCGACAGGAGTGGTCTTTTAGTTGCTTTCGGTAGATCGGAGCGGCACTATGGGGAGTCATCGTTAATTTATTCATCCCTGATTCTGTCCCGTATTCATTTTGTCCCTCTCTTCTACTTATGCATACCGTGTATACGGTATTGTATTTATACACACTGTAACTTACTGTAACGATACATTCGATTTTTTTCATAATTTCAAGTTCTTAATTTCAGCACTTGTATTTTTTAAGGAGAAGTGCCACAGGTATTGTTGAATGGACGGTTATGACAATATTTTGTAGACCCGTTGTTATTTCATATGATTGTGTGTATACGTGCCTACGCTGCCGGATCGACTCGACTGACGTGGTCTTGTAATTGCGTTCGGTAGATCGGATCGACAATTCTTTACGGGCATTGTTAGTTTCTTCATACTTAATATTGTACCGTTAGAATTCATTCGCAGTCATCCACTTATTTCAACATGTTGTAATTTACTGCTATGATATTTTCCATTTTCTCATAATTTGCTGTATTTAATTTCAAAAAATGTATTTCATAGTAACAGTGCCTTTGAATTATTAGAGTGTACGTTTATGACAATATTTTGTTAATCTTATTGTTATATTATATAATTCTCTATATACGTACATAAGCGTCCGGAGCGACACGTCTAGAGTCGTAATTAACTGTTATGATATCTTCGAATCCTTTTCAAAATTGTCAATTTTTTAATTCTGAAAACTATATTCCTTATTAACAGTGAGCATGATGTTATTTTATATTATTGTCTGTATAGTCCCCTACGCTGACTGGGCGACAATTCCGGCGAAGTGTAGTAATTGCGAACAGAAGATCAAAGCGGCACTACAAGATGCATTTGTTAATTTCTTTAACCTTGATTCTTTACCGTATGCAATTTTTCCCAGTTTTCCATTTATTTATACATACCGCAATATACTGATATGATATTTCCGATTTTTTTCTAAATTTTCAATTTTAAGTTTAAAAAATTGAATTTCTTTGTAAAAGTTCCTTTTGAATCAATTAAGCCTGCAGTCATGACAATATTTTGCTGAATTTGTTACTGTATTGTATGATTGTCTGTATACATACCTACGTTTATGGAGCGACACGAATGGACTGGTCTTGTAGTTGCATTCGGTAGATCGGAGCGGCAATGCTGAATGGTCTTCATCAATTTCTTTAACCTTGATATTGCACCGTATGCATTATTTTCGCAGTTTTCCATTAATTTATACATAATGTAATTTACTGTTATTATGTGTTCGATTTATTTCAAAATTTTCTATTTTTAATTTTAAGAATTGTAATTATTAGTAGAAGTATGCTTGGAATTATTTGAGTGTACGTTAATGACAATGTTCTATTTAGTCCTTGTTATTTTATATAATTATCCCTATACGTACCTACCCTACCCTAAACATGCTGTTATTTTATACGGTTGTCTATATTCGACCCTACGCTTCCCGAGTGATACGGCTGGAGTGGTCGTGCAGTTGGGATCTGTAGATCGGAACAACACTACTGTGTAGCATTTGCTAATTTCTTTAACCTTGGTTTTGTATCGTATGCATTCCCCGATTATCCTAATTATTTATACAAGCTGTAGTTTACTGTTACAATATTTTCGGTTTCTGATAAAGTTCTCAATTTTAAATTTACAAAATTTTTATTCCTTAGGAAAAGTGTGTTTGGAATTAGTTGAGTGTACGTTTACGACAATATTTTGATAAACTGTTTGTTATTGCATTAGATTGCCTGTATACTCACCTACGCATCCGTAACGCAACGACTGAAGCGATCTTGTCGTTGCGTAAGGTATATCGGAGCGGCAATTCTGGATGACCTTCGTTAATTTCATTAACCTTGATCTTGCACCGTATGCATTTTTTCACAATTTTCTATTTATTTATGCATGGGGTAACTTACTGTTATGATATTTACAATCTTCTTCAAAATTTATAATTCCTACCTTAAAACATTTTAATTCGTAGTAGAGTGTGTTTGAAATTAGTTGAGTGCACGTTTATGACTATATTTTGTGAATCTTGTTATTTTATACGACTGTCTAAATGCGTACCTCCGCTGTCGGAGCGCTACCCCTGGCGCGGTTTTGTAGTTGCTTACTGCAAATCGGTGCGGCATATTGAATGATCTTCGTTACTTTCTTTGTCCATAATATTGTACTGTATTGATTCCTTTGAACTGTTTTATTCATTTTTCTGTACTGCAATTTGCTGTCATGCTACTTTCCCTTTCCGTCTAAATTTTCCGTTTATATTTTGAAACAATTTTATTTTTTCAGTAGAAGTGAATTTTGAATTAGCTGTGTGTTCGTTTATGACAATACTATGTTCATTTTATTGTTATTTTATACAATTGGCTCTATACGTACCTACGCTGCCAGAACAAATCGACTATCGAGGCCTTGAAGTTGCGTATGGCAGAACGGAGCAGCACTACTGAATGTTCTTCGATAATTTCAAGAAATCTTGATTTTGTAACGTATGCATTTTTTCCAAGTTTTCCATTTATTTATACATATTGTAATTTACTGCTATGGTATTCGTCATTTTCTGTATAATTATCATTTTTTGTTTGAAAAATTGTATTTCTTAGTAAATCGATCATTTCAATTAGTGGAGTGTACGTTTATGATAATATTATGCCAAACTTATTATTATTTTGTACGATTGTCAGTATACGTACCTACGTGGCTGGAGCGACCGGCATGGAGTAGACTTGTAATTGCGTACGGTACATTGGATCTACACAACTGGATGGTTTTCGTTAATTTCTTTAATCTGGAAATCGTACCGTATGGATCATTTCCCTAGTTTTCCATTTACTTATACATACCGCATTTTACACTTATAATATTTTCGATTTCATTCATAATTTCCAATTTCTACTTTCAAGAAACATATTTTTTATGATAAGCGCTTTCGAATCAGTAGAATGTACGTTCATGACAATATTTTGCTAAATTCGTGGTTATTTATAGGATTGTCACTATACGTACGTACGCTTCCGGAGCATCACGGCTCGCGAGGTATTGCAGTTTCTTTTGGTAGATCGGAGTGGCACTACTGTATGGTCTTCGTTAATATAATTAGCCTTGATTTTGTACCGTATGCACTCTGTCGCGGTTTTCTATTTAGCACTACATGCCGTAATTTACTGCTTTATCTTCGGTTCTTCATTTTTCAAAACTTCCAGGCCGTAATTTCAAAACTGACCTTTTTAGTAAGCGTGTCCTTGGAATTATTTGAGTGTACGTTTACGATAATATTTTGTTTAACTTATTGTTATTTTATATGATTGCCTGTATGCGTACATACGCTGTCGGAGAGACACGAATGGTGGGGTCTGGTATATGCGTTCGGCACATAGGAGCGGCATTATTGGATGGTCTTTGTTAATTTCCATATCCGTAATTTTGAACCGTATGCATTTTGGCGCCCTGTTTTCTATTTATTTGAGCACCCTGTAATTTGCTGTTATGATATTTTCCATGTTTTACAAGGTTTGCAATTTTTAGTACAATAGATTGTATGTCTTAGTAAATGTTTCTTTTGAAATAGGTGCGTTTATGGTTGTGACAACATTTTGTTAAGGTTGTTGTTTTTATATATGATTGTCTGTATACGTTCGTACGCTGCCAGAGCTACACGAACTCCGATATCTTGTAGTTGCGTTCGGCAGTTCATAGCGACATTACTGTAGGGTCTACCATAATTTCTTAACCTTGATTTTGTACGTATGCATTCTTCCCCAATTTTCTGTTTATTTCTACGTTCAGTAATTTACTCCTATGATACTCCCGATTTTTTACAAAATTTTGTATGTGTAATTCGAAAAATTGTACCTTTCAGAAAAGTGCCTTTAGAATTATCTACATGTACGTTTATGAACGTATCATCTTTATCTTATTGTTACATCATATGACTGTCTGTGTACGTACCTACGTGTACTTTTTACGAAAATTGCCATTTCAATCAGGTGAGGTTGTGTATATGACAATATTTCGTAAAGCTTGTTGTTATTTATATAATTGTCAGTATGAGTACCTACGCTGTCGGAGCGAGATGGCTGAAGTGGTCATATAGTTGCGTCCGGTATTTCGCAGCGTCACTGATGTACGGATTCGGTTCATTCCTCCACCTAGGTTTTGTACCATATACATTCTGCCGCAGTTTTATATTTATTTCTACATACCGTAATATGCGGTTAAGGTACTATCGATTTTCCCAAAGTATTCTATTTTTACTACAGAGAATTTAGTACACAGAATATCTTACTCAGAG